>NC_049991.1:15362412-15452159 GCF_000003815.2 Branchiostoma floridae | reverse complement strand
CATTTGTACAGAGTCATATTATAAGCAATTCCAGTTCCATTTGTTTTCTTTTCTTTCAATGCCCTTTACTGTCCCGTAATATTGACAAGTTTCTGTCCCAAGGATTCCAGTGACCTGATGCCCGCCTGAGTGATGGGGGGATCAACACTACAGCCAACCATGAAGATTTCCTCCCCCATTAATGGTTGTGTCGGCTGTGAAGATAGCAGCGCGGATTCCTGATGGGCTGGCGAGATTGTCGCTCATTTTGTGCCGAAGATCAAAGGCCTTTGAAAAGTGCCCTGCTTCAATTTGTACGAGGAAGAGATGGATGCCAAAGCACACTCCTTTGCTGCGTTAGTGTCGGAAAGAGGGCCTTTCCGAGAATGCCCCCGCTTTGTGACATTCTAGCCACGGGGCATAGCATTCGCAGCACCAACTTTTCTGTCAGCAAATTAATGATAGGCTTAGTAGAGGAGTCACGTCCCAATGACACGGAGGGAAGATGCATTAGGATTCACGACTCCGAGGGCTTTACACTGTCAATGCACTGATTACGGATTTTGCTCATGAACTTGGCCCACAAGGTCAAAGGAATGTAACTATCCTTAAGTATCTCGGGAAAGGATAGGGGTGGTTTTGTTGTAAGCTCCATTACAAAACTGTAAAGTTGCAGCCATTATGTGCAGTGAGACAGCTATATAATAGATAGCCACACCAACAGCAGTCTAATAACTAGAGTTCCACGAACACATACCTTTGCCAAATAAACCAGGTTTGTTATGTAGAATGATGTCTGTAGACAAATGCGTTACTCATTTCATTTTCTTCATAATTATATGCTTGGAGTTGGTTTATAAAATTTCGGCATTGATTATGCAAATTAGATCCCAAGTTACAATTAATTGATATCAAATTGTATCAAGCATAACTTAAGCTATCAGCATACCAAAAATCATGATGATCCTTTGATCCATTCTTGACTTATTCTCTTTCAAAGTCTTTAAATACACCTCTTACTCTCTTCCCTCTTTCTCAGTTACATATGTGACAACTTTGATGAAAGTACTATAATGGAATGCAGTGGATTTATAAACTTTTCCTCATCAATTATGCAAATTAGCTGTTAATTTGCATAATAAGTATCACATTATATAAGTCTTCACTTAGGCTATCTACATGCCAAAAATCATGACGATCCGTCAACACGTTCATATTTTCTCATTAATTATGCAAATGAGATCATCATTTGCATGATAAATATGTATTGACATTTCTCTCTTTCTCAGCTACATATGTGACAAGTTTTAAAGTCCTATCATGGAACGTAGTGAATTTATAAAATATCCTCATTAATTATGCAAATTAGCTGTTGATTTGCATAATTGGTATCTCAATATGTTTGTCTTCACTTACGCTACCTACATACCAAAAAACATGATGATCCGTCAACATCTTCATATTTTATCATTAATTATGCAAATGAGGCCATCATTTGCATAATTGATATCTATCGACATTTCTCTCCTTCCCAGCTACATATGTGACAAGTTTGAAAGTCCTATCATGGAATGCAGTAGATTTATAAATTTTCCTCATTAATTATGCAAATTAGCTGTTGATTTGCATAATTAGTATACCATTATGTAAGTCATCACTCATTCTATCTACATACCAAAAATCATGACGATCCGTCAACACGTTGTAGAGTTATTCTCGTCCAAAGTTTGAAAGGAAACCGGCGCCTGCAGTTCCAAAAAAGCCGCTAGGGGGCCCAAACTCACAGCACTTACTCTCTGCCTCGAGGGCTATCTACCACTCAAAAATCATGATCACAGCATGTCCAGAACAGGAGATATCAAAAATTGAGGTTCTGCTGCAGTACCTTAGCAAGCCGCTAGGGGGCCCATTATCGAACTTGACCTTCGTTTTCCCGACCCCTACCCACCTACCAAATATCATCGGGATCCATCCAAGGCTTCTCGAGTTATGCTGTTAACAGACACACACACACACACACACACACAGACACACAGACTCACAAGCCCAAAACATAACCTTAGCCATTCTGGCAAAGGTAACAACAGGTTTGGCACATATTCAGAACAGTACAGTACCCCCAGGTAACATCCCAGGGGTTATTGCTAAGCATCTCCGATGCAAGCGTGCGCGTGATTTTCATTTTAATAACATTTAGACATGGAAAATAATGGAAGGGCACGACATTGACTCACAGCCCCCTCATCACAACCAACCAATTACACATTGCTAGTTCACTACACCCACAAGATTGTTAGGCAAGATTTGTGGGCAATAACAATTTCCTGAGAAACTCCTCTAAACTTTTCCCTGCCATAGTAGTCTTTTGACAGCTTTGTTACCTAAGAATAGGTTACACTGAATTTGCTAGCATTATATTATTATGATTTTTATTGTTAGGGAAAAACGTATTGTTTTTGCTTGTGTGTTGTTTTTCTTTCTTCTTTTTCTGTCAGCAACCAATCAGAGCTTAGATTGGATATTAGCTGTAACGTTATATTGTAAATACGAGCTTTTTTTTCACTCATAATACTATAGGGGGAGCCTAATGGCATAGTATGATTATGTTCGATGACCTGGTCCACAAAACAAGTAGATGCTTGTAGGGTTTTTTGTTTTTGTTTTTTACTTGCACACAAGGAGCAAGCCTAATGGTTCTATTGATATTATGGGTGAGTAGCTTGACAAAAGACTACCGAAAAAAACATTCTGAATTTTTTTTTAAATGTTGCCTTTCTATAGTTGATCGCAATGCAGTGTAAAGAGGCAAAGAAATGCACTTAAAACGGGATGCTTTACGACACAAAGGTGCAAAGATGCAGCCTAAATCTGTTTGGGTCGCTGCCAAGTCAATCCCACAGATAATGCTCTCCCACATCATATCCTTGATGCTCCTGCAGAACGTCCCTCCAGACAGACTCACACTAGAAGGTTAAGGCCACACTGCCTTAATTTTATGGATGCCATCCCCTGGAGACTCCAAATCTAATGCGCGAGGGCATAAAAAAAAAGAAAAATCCAGCCATGAACAAATGATCGTAAACCACAGGACTAAATCCGGTCCATTTGTATTCAAGCTTGGCTTATCTTATATTCACCTCCAGTAACTCTGAATGAGTCAAATCGTCACCATTTCAAACATGTTAGACCTAGTTTATATTGCCATTCTTGTTTTAAGAGGGAACTAGGGCGCTGTGGCCCCATTCCCTGACCATGTGTCACCTTACCCTAGTGAGTAGATCCTCTGGAAGTATACAATTCTGATTGACCAGGGATGCTATTGGGTGACATGTGGCCACAGTTTTTAGAGAACAAGCAAAAATCAATGCACGTGCAGATGTCATCCATAAAATAAAGTCAGTGTGGCCTTACCAGGATACACTATCATGATGTGTATACATCATGCCCACTCTATCAGATTTTCCCCTAGATGAAAACAAAGCTGAAGGACCACAGGAAAATTTGGATGTATGACAGTCATACTAAGTGCCTCGAGTTCTGAGATATTCTTCCTTACAGTCATACTACCCCTGTCACATTATCCATGATCTTCTGGCGTATCGATGGAAGATCGGCTATATTTAAGATCGACAGAGGGTTGGGCGTATTTTTCACCTGAAAACCGTCCCTGACACATATAAGCCATACTTTGTATCTTGTACAATTGTTATGCAATAAAGTTGTTATTATAAGCGAGGTTCTGGTAATTGCTGTAGAATTGTCGTCCAAATGTGACGGGTATAAAGACTTCTTTTAAAGAGTTGATTGAAAATCAAATACTTATTAGCTAGAGTAAATTCCCCCAACCAGCTTGCCTTTCTGTGACATCGACGTGTAGGCCAACAAATGATGTTTTCACCAGTTCCCAAGCAGCAGTAATATGTGGCTAAGGAGTAAAGAACACTCCCCTAATTCCCTCCCCACAAGGATTACTAATGTTCCCCTGAGTAGAATTTGATTAGCCCTGGATCTATAATTGTGCTACAAACAAAACAGACTGGCATTTTAGCTTGAAGACTGCTACTTAGATGTGATATACCTGAGGTTTCACAACAATTTTTGACCCTTTCCCCCACCACTTGAAATACTAGTACCACAGACAATCTAAAGTTCAGGTATTCCAAGCAACAATATTTAAACTTTCTGACAGCAGACAATTGAAGGTTAAGGTATTTCCTGTCCTCAAAACTTTACCGTTTAATACTGCCATTCTGGCTGTATGAAGACCTACTTGATTTTCTACACAGTAGTGCACGTGTCATAACTTAAAATGTGTGCCCAGTACTAGTTATTGTGCAAAGAACAACCAGCTGCTACTTTACAAAAGAAAATGTTGCCCAATCAAACTACAATTGGTATTTATTAAGTTTAAGATTTTGGCCTTCAGTACACTTAAAATGCATCTACAACTTAAATATCTTCATGTAAAATACTTGTTATTGAACAAAAGTAACCAAAAAATTTTATTATTGATGTTTTGAGTTGACATTTAGTACCTTATCACATTTTGATTGAACATGTGTAGATTGCACGTCATTCCTTGTTTTGGCTACAGTGTGAATGACGCAGATTTATCAGTCACATTGTTTTGCAAAAACTGCAGCTGCACAAGTAAAGTGCATACTGGGTTTGCAAACCCGAGTATTTTTTTTTCTAAGGAACAATATTTTGCATAGGGGCACAACTATGTAGGAAGGGCAAGCGAACACTCTAAGTCCTTTTATTATTTCAACTTGCTATCTGATCATTGTGGTCAAAAGCTATCACATAGCTTGCAATTTTGACAAAATACTCTGAGCACAAGATTCTTCTATGCCCTTGGCGGACAGAAAAGATAAGATTTGGCAAGCTTTACAAACATAAAAATCCTTAACATGCAGGGCCATATCATGTACCTGTGATTGTAATGTTGCCCGCTCCAAGCTTGCAGCCCAAAAATTGGCAAAGATCCTTGTGGTCAAATGCTATCACATGTCTTACAATTTTGACAAAATGCTCTGATCACAAGATTCTTCTATGCCCTCGACGGACAGAAAAGATAAGATTTGGCAAGCTTTACGAACATAAAAACCTTAACTTGCAGGGCCATATCATGTACATGTGATTGTAACGTTGCCCGCTCCAAGCTTGAGGCATGGGAAGCAGCATGAAATAGGAACCTCGCAGTTTGACATCTTGCCAAGAAATGTTCATTACACCTGCTGGTGCATCCTAACCAAAATCGCTGAAGACATCCGTGCTAATCTGTGCGACACTTCTCCCCACATGTGAATACTGATGTCTACTACATGCTGAAGAGACTATTTGTGGCTAATGCAGCAAGACAGGGTTGCCGTACAATCATCTCAGTGTAAACCACAAGGGTGTTCACCATATATTGAGGATCATAGTTCTTACAGGAGGAAGGAAACCGCTGCCAGATTTATGCATGAGTCAAAGGCAATCTTCTAAGAGCTCTTTAATATTTCTTTAGCCTTCATCATCTTTAACCAACACACTGAGAGAGACAAGGTAGAGTCACAAGATCAGCAATACAAATATAAGTACAATTTTAGACTAAAAGCCCATGAAGTCCAAAAGCTTGATAAATTTTCTAAATGTGATGCAGATATAAAGAGATTTTAAAAATTGTAACAGTCAACACTTTTTACTAAGAGAAATTGCTCATGTTTGCTTTGAGTTTTCCCAATATATGTGCTCGTAGATAACAGTTTTTGCAATAATTTTTTGCAGTTAGCTCCGAGCAAAGGTTTTCACCAGATCTTAACCCTTTCTCAGCAATGTTTACACAAAACTAGCTCATTTCTAAGTCTCTTAGTCTAGCTGGGTGGTTAATTGGCCCATAACTGATGACCCTTGCTGGACCTTATCAAGTAATCCTTGTCCCAAATAAACCGCAGAGTAGCTTCGGACTCCATCGATGCGTAATTGCCTTTTCATACATTTGATTGCATGGTTTCCCTTGGTACAAGTAATAGTGTTGCCTGGCCCAAATATGCCAACAATCCAGCGCCTCATGCAGCTCGTGGCACTCTGGCCAGGCAGTCATTGATCCAGCAGAGTTTACTCCAGGTCAAGCGATGGAGAGCCCAGATTAACATGTCATTGAAGCGCTGGCGGTAATTAAACATTACATGTAATTGTCTTGTGTAGACATCAGGCTTCGTAGACACCAGTGAGCTCTTCTGTTCCAGATACATGTACATTGATAACCATTAAAATTAATTTTGTGTAATGTTGGCAAATCCTTCATAATTTTGCATCACAACTTTCAAAAACTGAAACATTGATTACAGTGATAAAGCTGCACCAGTTTCTATTATTACTAGATATGTGGCCTTCTCTGCACACATTTCATATTGTTCAGTTCGAATTGTTTATCCTTGAGAACAACCTTTTGGTATTAAAAGGTCAAAATGCGGGTTGTTAAAAATGGAAAGGTCACATGACATGTGCTTGGCACCCTCTTGTTTTTCTGCTCTTTGGTTACACGAGTCTGATATGGGTGTGAAGCAACCATTTCAGTTTATCCATTCTGACAACTTTTTAATATTTGGACAAACTGCAGTCAGATAGGGTACCCAATGATTTGTTCTTATTTACATTTACGTTTGTAGGACTGACTGCTCCCAAAGGGGGAATCAAAAAGCTATGGTAAACACACTTTTGAATATTGTGCCAAACAGCACGTAGCACATGCATGTACATGTACATTTAATATCATTGTTGACATTGGAATTCCAGTCGTTCTGTGGATTTTTTTCACAGCCAGGAAATTAGACTGTAGCCATGTGTTATCTTTGCCGCACCACAACATTTGTGTGACTTTTGCAGTCAGTTGGATATATATATCCACAAGTCAAGCAAAAACATTTGGTGACCTTTGCATGTCTTCACATAACAAACCATCTAGTTTGGTTTATGAAGTAAGGATATTTTGGGTATCATGTGTACTAGTATCATGTGTCTTTCCAATGGGTTACCTGGAAAATGTAAAAATATACCAAAAATTGTATTATATAAAGACTTTGTTTTGCAAAATATTGGCATCGACCTAAAGCTTTTCTTTTGGTTTGAGGGTACAATTTTTTCCAAGTTTTTGCAGACGTTGCTTCGGGCTGGTCATAGATTGTCTGCACCCAAGCATTTGCAAAGCGATTAAAGTCACTTCTCCCCCAGGTGTTCACGCTTTGAACGTACTCACTGCAACCCCCTCCGGCCTCCAATTTTCCCAGGAAATTGGCGAAGGTACCCTCCGACGTGGATACGACTGTGGGGTTACTAGGAGACATGTGAATTTAACATGGCAAGCTTCCCATGTACATGTTTGTCTGCGGCTTCCCACAAGAACCCAATCAAAATACTTCCATCACCGACCCAACCCAAGAATTTTGCATTCCGCTAAGGCTGGGGATGACTGGAGGTGTCCGAAATGGGCAGACCCGGGCGGTGTAATACGGCGCAGGTCAGGCTGTGTGGTAACAAATGCCATTAGTTTCTGGCCAATCTGTCGCATTATATAGGCAGCAGAGGTCACCCCAGAAAGAATTAGCGCCGGATAAATTAGTAATCTGACTTAAGTGGGGCTTTACGCAGGGAAAGCTTTGCCCTTGGCGACATACAGATTTTGTTGACATGCAGATGATAGCAGTGCCTGGCTATTTGCAACTCCTGGTATCGGTTCAATAGAGGAATTAAGAGGGAAGCTACATCTTTTCAGATTAAAGATAATGCTCTGGACCTTTGGCAGGGGGGCCTACAAGATAGTATGATATGCTATCGCATTCTGTAGAAATTTCAGTAGTGTTTCGTGAAACTTTTCCTGTAGAAACTACCTACCCGTACTATATGCTCCATTGTGGAAAAGTAGAGTAGCACAGCCGGAATTTTACAATGGATTTTTTGGTCCTAAATGAAGCTGCTGCCAACATTACATTGACAACTTTTGGTTACCATGGATGACCCACTCCAAATTGGTCCCAGCACAAATAATGGAAATTGGTCCTAGAACCAATAATGGATTCTAGCAAACCAGTGGTAGATCTAGTATATTACACATTTCATTCCATTTCTCTGAAAAGTACCCTTGCGTAAAGTAAGGAGCCATTGTAAAGCCACTTCAGACTAAAATGGACTATGTATATCATGTACATGTACTTGTCTTCCATCTACACTGAAGACTGTTACCTCTTGAACTTCATAACCTCACAAGCTCAGAAAAAAAATTCAATCAGCTCATAATGTCACAATAGCTCATATGTTATGGTCTGGGTTGCAAAGGTTTGGAAGGGCAATTTGATCTCGTTCGTGTACACATATTTGATTCCATTTTCAGTCAGCCTTCATATTGTACTTTTTCTTCCAAATGGAATTATGACCTATAGCCTGAGTATCAGTATAGTAAGTTAACCGGGGCTCCCAATACTCCCAAGTATTGGTAAACTGACCAGGATGATACTCAGGCTAACACACTCCCAGGTTGTCACACTTGCTTACACTGCCTTTTTGAGTGTCGAACAGTCCAGGGTATGGTCAAACCGGTTTTACAGCATTACGTTCTGCTGTGAACAACGTCATCCCACGAGACGAGGAAATCCTCCGAACCAATCATTGGCACTAACCCTGTTAACCGTATTAGGGGTGGGTACCGGTACAGAAAATTTAGGTACTGCCTGGTACAGTTCAAGTCCAGAGGATTAGGCCCCGGTCCAGAACCTGAACCTAATCATGTGTGAAAACTTGTGAATGGGTGATGCTCAAAACAATGTTCCATTTGGCTACAAAGGATTCTGTTTGGTGGAGTATCCGACGTCCATTGACGTTTTAAAACCCTGTCCAAGTCATGTAAACAACACTAACTTCCTCTGTTTTAGACCAAGTTTGACTGTAGAAGCCTGGTAAAAATGACTATCAACTCTCCTCTACTTCTCTCATGTTCTTTTCTTGGATCTGTAAGTATAAAAAGACATGCCAAACGCCTGCCAGTATAATCTGTTCATTTTGCGAATCGGTCAAACATCCGGTTCACTGATTTTTTTTCAGGTCTGGTCCAACAAGAAAAACCCCTAAACTGCATTGATCCAGCCCTCTCTATCCGCATTGGACACAGTGACTGATTCACCTTGGCTGGCTGAGCAGTCATGAACCTTTACTGGAGCCATTCCAGAACGTTCCATATCCTCGGTGAGACGTCCAATCACAACCAGTCTAGACAGCTATAAACTTGCAGGCACTCAAGGGGGGAAATGGGAAAACCAGTGGGCAGGAGGCTCACTGTGGGAGCCGTCAATTCCTCATGACCAAAGAACGATTGGACCAAAGAGACCAGACCAAAGACCTTCTTCCCAGTAAGTTACTGTAAATGCAGAAATGTTCGGGTTTTCGAGAACGATTGGACCAAAGAGACTAGACCAAAGACCTTCTTCCCAGTAAGTTGCTAGTAAATGCAGAAATGTTGGCAATTTTCGCAGTGGTCTTCACCACAAACATTTTACCATGACAGCGACTAGAGTCAGTATATGGTGCTGCCACTAACTCAAAACCACCGGTACTGCAAACACTCAATTTTCCCACAACTGCAAAATTAAGTCCCTGCGAACTTAAATGCATTTACAGTATTTTGTCAAGCAATTACCCACTCCCTTCTTGTGTTCAATTAAGTTCTGCTCTTCTGTCACCCTTACATATATATTTCTCAACATCTTATTGTTGTATGATGTACTTTGTTGGCCACTACCTGATTTAATTGGGGCTTGACCGCTAGTAACCATTCTAAATACGCCATTGTCTAAACCAACTGTTTCCTTTCTAGGGATTAATGTATTACTATCTTTCCCACATCACTTGTGCTACAAAGAAAACCACAGGAGCCATCGGTTTCAAAATATTTTTCTGTAAATTTTAATACAAACTTAAAAAATCTGAACAATATAAACAATTATGATGCAACACCTACTATACTCTTCTGTCCAACTGAGATATATGACATTTGTTTTACCCCCATGTACACATTCCATACTGACTTATTGCACAAATTCAGTAGAAAATTAATACTTCCGGAATTGACATTGGAATTGTACAAGATAGGAAACTTTACATCTGGAAAGAAAATACAACTCATCTGCGGATATAGTGAATCTCTAAACCCTCTTACTATACAGTTGGGTTTTATAGGCTTTTGTATAAAAAGTAAAGCTGCTTTAGCTTTCTCTATTTTTCTGGATTTTAATACAGCAAATGTAGAAAAGATAAGGCTTACAACCTTACGGTGTATCTTGTACAAAGTATACCAATATATACTCTTAAGCTGGAAAATGAATATAGTATACACATACACTATGGTCTCAAAATGGCTTTCACAAATATAGAAAACCGTAAGAACATAGCCATACTTACACAATTTGCACAATTCATTTACAAACCATTCAGTTTCTGTGTCAACACTACATAAAGGTCCTTCTCAAAATATGCCAATGACTTAATTGACAATGACAATTATCAATAGAAACCTTTGAATTCCATAAAAGTCCACCTCAAGATTAAATTGTGCTATACCTCAAGTACAGTTCAGAAGAAAGAACATAGTCTGTAAAACAACTCCAGTACTGAAACACTTGTTTAGGTAGTTGTGCAGCAACAAGTGGTGCCCACACATCAGTGCGGAGAAACCAACACTGGCCCCAAATGGCAGTCTGGTCATCTAAGTATGAGATAGACATTCCAACTGACTTTGAACATTTCAAATGTCCATGATAACACACATTCTTCAATACAAAAGTCTTGTTTTCATTCCAAAAATGCCTTCTGATAAAATTTTCATTAACTCACTCGTATCCCTGCCCTGTTGAGTACACATTGCAACCTTTTGTCATAAAATCAAGCTGGCCCACTTTTCCTCCCATGAAAACATGAGTCCTTCCTAACAGGAGTAAATACAACAGTTCCTAACATGTTATGATCAAACTGGGGAAGTCTCAAAAACTTCCCTTCCTTTTCCACTTTAGCACTTTTCAACTTTTCTGGACTTCAACTAAGAGTCCTATCTAGCAGCTTTCAGGTAAGAGCATGCCTTATGTGGACCTCACATATCAAGGACAGCGTGAGATGCTGACGTAGTAGCCAGAGTCCTGTCAGCTCAGTTAGCCACCATGACCTGGGGGTAGGGCTGACCAGGGTACTGGATAGTGTTCAGGTTGAAGTTGAGGCCGTCCAGGTAGGACTTGGCACTGTCGTTCATGTTGTTGGGGGACGGCATCTGGTCGAACCCGCCCAGGCCGAACCCGAACGTGTCCTGGATGAAGAGGTTGTTGAAGCCCAGAGTGTCCGCCATCATCTTTGGCTGGGGGTTGTAGACGAACTCCTTTGCATTGGGGGACAGCGCGCGTGCCGGCTTGTTTGTGGGGACGTTTGTGGGGTACTGAGACGCCTTCTGCTTCATGTACTCTGTCGGGGACATGCGAGGGCCGGACTTCTTCTGGGTCTTGGGCTTGGTCGAGCCGAACTTTGTCTGGGCAAACTCTGCCGTCGTCATGGTTGGAGTGGTGTTGCGCTGGAAGATGGTCGGGCTGACCGAGCTGCTGCTGAACATCATGCCCGAGGACGGGGATGGAGACTTCTCTGGCGAGAGCGTCCCCAGGGTGTTTTCGATCGGGCGGAACACCTGGGCGTCTGGGTTGAACCCGCTGGAGGAAATGACCTCCTTGTCGCACGCCACGTCCTCCTCCTCGGCCGCGTAGAGGATCTTCACGGGCCCGCGCTCCCCCATGCGGTAGGAAACCTCCTTGGGGTCCACCCAGATGCTCAGCTCCTCAGGAAGGTGGCCCTTCACGTCGGTGATGTCAAGCCCGCTGGCGTCGCAGGCCTTCAGAACCACCGGGTCCAGGGTGGTGCTAATGCGGATACACCGGTACCCTGACCCTTTGAAGGGCTTCTCCGGGTACCAGTGACCCTCGAACTTGGCAAGCAGTCCCTTTTCGAGAGCCTCTGCAAACATGTTCACCCGCCGGCGGGGAAGCTTGTTGTACAGGTAGGACACGAGGAAGTTGAGGGCGACTTGGATCTCGACCTGCATGGCTGTATTCGTAGTTGGCTGGTGCTGTGTGTAAACTTCGGACTTCCAGATGACAAACTCGCTCGTCAGTCTTTCTTCGATGCTTCTCTCTGTTGTGGTTCAAAGTAATAAATGATCAGAAAACTGGGTAGTTCAGGACAGGCATGTACATGTTGTCAAAATGCAAATATTGTTGAACGCCCGGTCACTTAGCAGCTGACAAGATTACATCACCTATTCCTAATGGATGTTTTTGTCACAATCACAGGTGGTAAATAGACCGCGTAAATAAACATATCTGATTGTCCGAGGAGACGATCAAAAACTTGTCGACCACTGATAAGATTTAAAAAGGCCAGTAATTACCAAACGAAATAAAACACCTACAGCACAGTTGGACCATATAAAAACCTAACAATGTTTATTTTTCATGGTGATTGGCACCGATTAGTGAATTTCACGCGAATGGCAAGCTGCATCCTGCCTGGACTGGTAAGCAAGCCCCCCACTGGTGTTACGCACAAACATAACCTTTGCACCACTCGAGTCGGTAACCTCATCAATATTTTCGTAAGAAAAATCCCCTTCAGTACAGGATCTAACCATCCAGCTAACTACAACTGTTCGATTTTGCTGTGAAAGATCCGTTTCCCTTTTTGTTGGGGAGAGAATTTCTTCCTATTGAGAACCATGGCCAGCTGCTGGCCCCATTCCCACCTATTGTTTCCTTTGACACGCTTAAGACAAAGGATTAAAAAAGAAGCAACTGGACGGTGTGGACAAAGGGAAATGTGGCCAGAAACCCAGAGAAACGCATATTCCATGCGTTTTCACACAAAAAATTCGGATAACATCGAAGCGAATGCTGAAAAGCCTGATAACCTAGTGCTGAGCGCTGCGTCACAGAGAAAACATTTAACGTTTGCCTGCGTGTGCCGCATAGTGAGGTCACCTTGGAAATTCCCACTCACACGAAACAACAACATATGGGAGGGTTCGAACCGCATTTTCAGCCGAAAATTTTCATCAAAACATGTCCATGTAGACTAGACTTTACCTAAAATTGTTGTATCATTCAAATAAAAGGAAACGAGTTCACGAACGAGCATTTTATGAGCAAAAAAAATACAGTTTGTTTTCATGGGGTCACCTTGTCAGCCCATCGGGATTTGCTCAGAAAATTCCCCGAAGAAATAAGAACGATCTCAGCACACCGGTAAACTAGAATAAATGCATAGTGGTTTTCGTAAATTTCCTCCAAAACCATGTTCGGCTACTGTGGGATTTACTATAACATTTTAAAGGGGCGGTGCGGCACGACTGAACAAAACGGGGCGTTGCGCGTTGTCAGGCGATGCCCTACAACAGCCGCGAGGACGAACCAGAACTTTCCCGAAGCATCAACAACAAGAGGAACACAGCTTACCTGTAATATATATTACTTGTTCCTGGATCCCCGGTTGGGCAGTTCGAAGATGTCAGAGTAGAAAAATATAAAAGTATAAAATATACAGGAGTGTTTTTGTAAGTCAGCCACAGCCTTCCCCGCTGGCGTCTGGAGTGAACTACCCTCAGCTGGTCTGGGCAGTATATATACACTGGGTGATCCGCCCACTACCACATACACAACCTCACAACTCCGTCACTAAGTCGACTCCGCCTCCTCAAATTGTTTCAAATTACCCAGGTCAAATATTTTCTATATCACGAACGTCGGTATTCTGGTGATAAAATTGCCAACATGGATACTATTTTGCAGAAATTTCGACAAAATCTGTGGTACTACTTTCTGTACTGCGACTGAGGTCGACGTTTCGGTAGGTAAGTCGGCGTATAATTCTATGACGACACAGGGATACTGTTGTTTGATTGGTCGATATTTATGGAGACGACCTGATTTGCATGGGAAAAACTTGGGCTGACCCAGCTGCCTGTGACGTCTGTGTACAAACAAGACTATCCGCCAATCACGAGCCGGGGAGAAATTAATGAGGCAGAATGGGATCGTCAATAGGTCGGTGACGTCTGTGTGACGTCAAACAACCTGCTATTTTGGGCACAAAGGGGAAATCGATGGCTCGGCTCCTTATATGGGAGGAGAACTTTCTCCCGCTGGCAGTGCGTGCAAGCTTCGTAAATCCGCCTTTTAACTCAAGTCAGGTGTAGGTGTGACCGCTGTTTCAATGCTCCAAATTGCTGATGAGCGATAGCCCGTGAATCGATTTGAACCTTACTGTCCCTGGAAGTTTTAACCTCGCAATATTGATGTCGATAGCCTTTTCTGTGCCACTGTTTGAAAAGCCCAGGGGCTGCTCCAGTGATGATCTGTGATGAAAAAGCGGGTGGCTCTACAACACCTACAACTTCCTGCATTGAAGCGGGGAGGTTTTAACCTCCTTGATTGAACTCATGCATCGTGGGTGTGAATTGAATATGTAGCTAGCGCATTTTAACATGGATCTTAATTTCATGTGCGTAAAAGGGTAGTGTACTGTACTAAATATACGTTTCAATTTGTTTGAACGTTATGCTTTGAAGTGTGTACGAATCTCGAGAGGTAATATAAGACCAATTGGATTATTTAGTGCCTGGCAGGGTTATATAAATTCGCAGATCGCTGGCGCGCTGGCGGTATACCGGTGGCTGTCGCCATAGTAGTTCTGATCATGGAAACACTGAGATGCACTTTCCGAAAATTACAAAAGGCTACTTAATGTACTGCAGCAGTCTTACCACTCCTATTTTACCAAGTACCCATAGATTTGCTCAGGATAAAAATGCGGTGGATAACAAAAAACTCCACCACTTGTTCTGTCGATAAATTAGCGCCACGACTGAAATAAATGAACTACCCTTTCACTAAAAAACACTTCAGTAAGTTGCTGCCAGCACTTGGCACCTTCATTATTGTGAAAGTTCTTTGTCACGCGTCGTTGAGACTCTAAAATTAGAGATTGTGATCCCGCTCCAACGTCAGCACTGCGCGCATTGACGCAGGCGCGCCAATTACGCTGTACTGAGGTGTACTCAGCGCCATTACAGTAGATCCTATGGGCATAGAGTTCCATCAATAACGAGGCTTATTGTCAGTCCTTTGGGCGAAAACACGCGTGTAGTGTTATGTTTTCACGGGTTATGTTACTGAGGCATGGCATATGCTATCTTCTTACAAGTTTTTATCACCGTTTTGCCTTTCTGTTTTGTCTCACCTGCCGTATTTGCGTACTTCGGAAACCCGATCTAGACGTATTAGGAAATGCATAATACTAATAGAAATTATTACCGGGACGTTTCACAACAACCCACGCCGCTGAACATGAGACCAGTGGACCAAAATAAGGACTGGTTTGGTTTCAGTCTTTTGCATGTATGTATATCTCCCTTGCCTTGTGCTGTAGGCATGAGGCCCAAGCAAGTTTTTGTTCACACGGGCATGGTACTTTTCTTATGAAATTCACTAATATGTGCCATTCTTTCCATCCGTTTCCGAATTAACGCTATGTAAAGGAGGGTTCGTGAGGGAAGTCTATGTGTTTAGATCGGGCCTCAGCCTCTACCAGGCTCCACAGGTCGCTAGAAAAATAATAGAATTAGCCAGATCTAACATACCAGTGAAATAAGCTGGTCGCAAGCCATACTCCTCGGATAGCTAACTCCTCTGACATGTTATGTGTCTATGACTCCAATTTCTCCTATTTTTCCAGCATCATATGGAGCCTGGTAGAGGCTAAGAACTCCATACGGACCTCATATGGACTTGAATATATACGCACGTGTAAACCCAGCTTAAAAATGCGTGTGTTTTTAGTGTGTGTGTGCTGCTGGGGAGTGCGCTCGCGCACGCCTTTGTGTGTTTATGATGTGTGTATGTGGGTGTATACGTGTGTTTGTGATATGTGCGTGTGCATGCTTTTGCGCGCGCACGTCTGATGTAGAGTCGGTGCGGTGGTTTCAATGTGTATTTTTGGAAGAGGAGGGAATTCCTTTCGCACCATGGGATATGGTGTGGTATGTAATACAGTTGTAGTATCAAGGCTAGATCACACACGCTATCCTCTGCAATGAAGGCGTCTGTGAAGGATCGCAGCGCCCTTGGGAAAGGCACTTTACACGACTTTTCTCACTTTCAGGTGAAAATGAGTACTTAGCTTCGGCTAGGGCCGTACCTTGGATAGGACGTAAAATGGAGGTCCCGTGTCTGGGGAGAGCTACCCCAGGCACGTTAAAGAACCCCCACACGTGCGATGGTGGTTCGGGTGGAAAGGATCGTACAGTAAATCAGAAATTGCATGTGAAGATGTGATCAATCACGGGACGAGATGTATCCTATTTGTCCTGGCCATCTATCCGCCCTCCGTTATAAAGTGATGGGGAATCGTCGTCTTCCGCCTTTGCCCTCTCTGGCTTCGGAGCCTTTCCCTTCCTGTCACCTAATATCCTCCTTCGAAGACACTCTCCTAAGATATCTCATCACTCCTTTTCCTGTTCACTCTTTCAAATCATCTCCTATCTTGTCCCTCTCTCTACTTCCCATCCTTATCTTCGCTCTTTCACCTTTCTTCTCCCCTTACCCATCTAATCCCTTTCTTATTTCTCTCGACTTGTCCCCCACACTTAATCATATTCTTCTCTGAACTTCGTCAAACAACGTTTACCCACTCTAATCGACCGCGGCGCGCGCTTCGAAAACTGAGAGAAAATCAACGCCGAGAATACCGATCTAAATTTCTCCACGTACATAAGTTGAGCGAAAACAGGAAGGAAAGAAAATTCTTCGAATGCTATCCTATCTTCTCGGCGACTTTGGGAACCACGCCCTTCTGATGTCCCATAAAGGGAGCTCTTTAGTGCATCTGGCAAAATCGGCAATGTTCCGAAAGACAACAAAATCCTATGCGCACGATTTCAAAAAACGCCAAAACATATTGCTCACTCCATTCCTTATGCCCGTGTCCCACATACACTATAACCAAGCCTCAGTCCGGACCAAGTCCTTACACACTCCCGCATAGCATGTTATCCAGCCTTCCGCGGAACTCCGTCGCGCTGGATAAAATCGCCAAATGTCAAACAAGAGCGTACACAACTTTTAGGGTTTTCCAAAAATCCAGCTTTCCGCGGAACCCCTTCGCACTGGATGATATCACAACAAATCACGAAAAAGGATTAAAAGAACACAATTTCTCGGATCGTCCAGCCTTCCGCGGAAACCCTTCGCACTGGATAACGTCACACCAAGATGAAGAAAGACTGCACACTTTTTGGGTCATTCAGCTTACCGCGGAACCCCATCGCACTGAATGATATCTTGCCGTGCTATAAAAGGCGTCAGACCAAAGACGTTCTTGGTCAGACCAATCTCAAAACAGGGTTGCTCGATTAGTTCCTAACCCTCCAGCATCCCGCGGCACCCCATCGCACTGGAGAACGACATGTTAAAATCTATTCACGAAAAGTAGGGGGAAAATGACTTACAGTTCCTTGAGTTGTCGGCGGGGTTAGCTGAACTGACCGGCAGGGGCTGGGCGGTGTCGGGGACCGTGGAGCGCCAGCCGACCCTGATCCTCTGACCGCTGTCCCTTGTAGCACTATGTTCGGCACAAAGAACATGGTTCACAACATAAAACATCACAGCCTAACTGTTCGGCTAACAGGTTCCCGGCGCGTCTTGAGCCCTCTCTGCTGCTAAGGCTTGTGCAGGCCACCAACGGGTCCTATCAGGCCGCACATCTGGCGAGGTTGAGGGTGGCTTATGCCGGCTCTGGGTGGTGGTGTGTCCCGCGCATCCCTGTTGTTGGAGGGGGAGAGCGTCGGACCTGTATAAACAACACGTGAACCATGAGACAGTGGGAAGGGACGGGCGCCCGGCAACAGGTCCGGTCCCAGACAGACAAGTCTAAAACATACGCATCTTCCACACCGCCCAGCCCCCCCACATGCGAGCGAGCCGCGTTACGTGGCGTAAGGCTGGGCCACGAGCATTCACACATCCATGCGCCTTACAGGTACGCACTCATACACATGTAAACTAAAACAAATGGTAGCAGAAAACCCCATACACAGCCTCGACGTTCAATCTAGGAAGCAAAAGAAAAATTCAACCTGGCCGAAAAAACGGGAAAAAAAAGACACCCAAATCGAACCAGCTGCAGCCTTCCAAGCTCAGGTGGGTTGGCTGAACGCTACGCCAGGCTCTCCCAGAGGGATGACCCGTAATCCTGAAAACAAAGAAACCAAGGGGGGTCGCCATCTTGCCTCATGGATCATGCCATCGTCGTCCTCTGTCCCTGCCTGAAATATTCACGAAAATCAAAGAATGGCATAAAAATCTGGAAACTCTCGTTCTGCTCCACGCCTTAGCAATGAAAGCAAACACCCACAGCTTTCCTTCGCAGAGGATAGAAAGGATACAAGAACATGGCGAAGACAAAGGAATTCCGGAGAACTACCATCTGCCATGTGGGCACCAACTATCTGCTTGGAGTAGCTGTCGGATCCTGCTAAAAAACGTACACAAAATCAGGAAATCGCACAAAAATCACTCAGCTCCAAGCGGAGCAAAACGCCAACGTGAACTAGAAAACGTCCTAAACTCGACCCGGCCTAGGATAAAAGGAAAGAAACTGTAAAACGAGCAAAAAGTGTAAGGCAGCCATCCTCTGCACTAGGGTCTTTCCTCCCCCGCCGCTCTGAAGCTCATACATACGAATAAGCGACAGGAATGCAAATTAGAACGATACAGCCGGCTCAGAATTCCAAGCGTGCTAGAAGAAAATCACAACCGGCGAAAGAAATATCAAGACGCAACATTACACGAAAAAGAAAATTTTAAAATACGGGAGAAGCGCAGAAAATGCACCGACCGACCACTGGAAACCGACACCAAACCTTCCGTGGAAAGAACAAACGTCGACCTGATGGTAACCACGCCGTGGCCGCATGAGTCCTCGGATTGCCTCGTGTCACCCTGCGGCGTCCAGACGTACTCTTGCCGCCGCGGGAAGTTTTGTCTGCTTGCGGAGGAGCCGTCGCTTCAGCTCCAGCCGTTGTTGGAGGCGGCCTAACGAGTGACGAGATGCCCCTAATCTGCATATTTATACAATGGATGGATCACGTGTCTAACATCCGGGCGAATAGGCGACCAGAATAAATAGTACCAGTATTGGGTAAGGTAGCCCTGGCTGGCCTCCAAACGTAAAACACAGTTGAAAAGCTGACAGATCAAGCGTTTGTACATGCTACTGAGGATCTCAATAAAACCACGCGTTTGATTAACCGACTGTTTCATTATTGTCGACTCGGTTTGTGTGCGCTCACCGTTAATCTCCAAGCAGATGTTGGGAGGCACGAACCTATTTTTCTAGCTTCCCTTATTTTGTCACAAACGACCGTCCAAGGTTAGCGGTGCGCTAGAAAACGTGACTCCTTCCAACATGTGCACGGAGATCAGCGTATGAAAATTGTACGTTAAGATGTAGAGTCGTTGATTCTGTGTTCTCCCTCTTCAAAAGCCACGTTTTTATCGCAATGAAATGGTCTTGTGCTTGTTGATATTAGCAAGTATACTTGTTGATATTAGCAAGTATACTTGTTGATATTAGCAAGTATACTTGTTGATATTAGTAGCAACCGACAGACAACGCTAGCCAAAAAGGGCTTTCGCAGGCAAAAATCTGAAGGAAGAAAAGAGTTTGCAAAAGCCTTGGACTGTACGTCAGTAAAAGACACAAAAATGATTTCTTTCTGGTTTCTTTGGATGTCTGTAAAATGATACCCTCTGAAGGTGATCAGTGCCTCCTGCTGCCCACAAATGATCCAAAGACAGATGATTACCAGTATTGAAGGCTGCGAGAACAGCTGTTTGTCTCCCAAGGGCACGTGCCTGACAAAGATGCAAAAGCGTTACGCACACGTGAGATGCTAAAAGTCATGTGAAGCTAAACTTGAGAGGCCCTATATCTAGATACTTAGCAAACCTACTGATGGTAGTACGAACGTGACTTGGGCACGTGTTGTTACCATAAGTTGTTGAAGCATAACGGTCTTTGCATGTTTTTTTAACATTGTTGACTTTCCCAGATGGGCCGGGGGACTCATCTTGATGATAAGAAGCTCCAATTTCACCATCACGTTGTATTATATGGCCTATTAGCGTGGCTCACGTGGCCTCGCCGTCCAAGTAACTCCTATAAAAACTGCCTGGGAGTAAGTTTTGCGGTAGAGGTGACACTATAGAATTAAGTTTTACTGCATCTGTTTACGGTGGCAGTCCCTACTCTCCAAGCAGAGGTTAAGCTTCTGCTGTTTTTTAACGGTTTTTAGTCGTTTTTATCGGGCTTTCTATTTTGTCATTTTTCTTAGAGTACGTCAGTTTTGACAATACAAGATACAATACAAAATAGAAAGCCCGATAAAAATTACTAAAAAAAAAGAACCTTAACCTCTGCTTGGAGAGTAAGCAGCCCCGTCTATCTATGTTTCTATCTACCTATCCGACCATATATCTATCTCATATCTGTATGTCTAATATCTCTCTCTGTCTGTCTGTTTGTATTCAAAGCGCGGATAGATCGAAATTATATCACGATACGCAAAAAGGAAAAGGTGGATCATGTACGAAATGGCGCCATCAGAGCAGTGTAAAACTTGCCCGATCGTAAACATTGGGCATTGAGAAAGTTAGTACTAATTTCTATGGTATCATGAGAGAGAAAGTAACATGTGATTGTAAAATACGCGTAGGGAAGAACAGAAGAGATTAGAGAAAGAAGGAAGCGGCTCAGGATTGTAAACGTTGGACATTGAGAAAGTACTAATGTTTCTATGTATCATGAGAGAGAAAGTAACATGTGATTGTAAAATACGCGTAGGGAAGAACAGAAGAGATTAGAGAAAGAAGGAAGCGGCTGAGAATGACGCAGGTTGTCATCCCGTGCGCGCCACGCGGTCGCGAATGGTCTGTGTGCGACAGCGGAACCGTAGGCGGTGCGATCTTCGCGGCGTCAATGACGCATCAGCGTCATCCCCACCTCCCCCTGTCGACGTCAACAGCGCAAAGCACCGTAAAAACTCGCAATCGATTCGATGGTCTATCTTTCACGCCTCTTACTGTCTGTGTCTCTAACGTAACGTCGCGCTGGGGGGAAAATCGTTATTACAACCGCTTTCATCCGTCAAATATTCATGTCAGTACCGTCTGGTCTGTTCGCTTGGAAAGATCATGTATCGTTTATTTAATCGTCAATAAAGCGATTGTATTGTATACTAGTACCCAGTCAACAGCCTCACAGCCTCACATACCAGGTTTGTATTGAAGAGTGCCTGATGGCATTGCTTGCACATCGGGACTGGTTGATTTGATCTACTCACACCAGAAAGGACCCCTATTCTTTTCGATACGTATGGCGCGTTGTTTTACTGTACTCAACGTACATCTCTCCTCAAAGACGGGCCCCTATCTAATGTCCAATCCGAGGGACGTCCCTAACCGAAGATAGGCAGGCATTTCCAACAGAAGTGAAGTGAGAAAATGGATCACGGAGGCAACTTAGCTTCCACTCTTTTCGTGGAAAGTCTTTCAGCACCATGGAAAGTGCGTGGGTGGCCTCACGTGGCAAAACTTCCGCTTAATCGCCTAAATGTACAACCTAGACTGTTTTTTACAGTTTTAGATTATGAATTACGGATACCACTCTGTTTATTCAGTGTTAAGACATTTTAGAAGTGACTCAAGTTACGATTGAAAGCCTTAGGAATGACCATAACATATCATTGATTAAGAAGTATATGAACGGATAATCCATTCAGACCTTTTCATATACAGTAACGTCTAGCAATACTACATCAGCCTGGTTTTATAGCTTTTTTTATGGTTTAGCTTCAACTGTGTATATATTTTATTTGTGTTATACTAGTATGTAGCTGTAGCCACATTTGTATGCTATTTTTAATGTGATCATTGTGCCTGAAGCAAACAATGAACAAACAGAGTCAAGACCTTTGAAAACACTTTGACATGGGCTGTAGATAGTGATCAATCAAAGGAAACTAATACCACGAAAAACTTGTTTGCTGTTTTATGAATAGAAATAAGAAATACCACGAAAAGAGGAAATAGTTCCAGACAGGAAATCATCGCAGAATTCCAGCATATTATTGGGCACGAACGCAGAAAAAGAATCCCGGGGGCCTATACTCAACATCCTACTCCTAAGGTTACTGGTGTTTTCGTATGGCGATGGTAACAAGTTACAGATACACTGTTTATCACGCGGTAGAACATGTGTCTGCGTCATGTAACCATGGTTTTGTCATTTAATCGTGCTTTGGTATTGTGAGGGAGTTTTAAGTCTTAAACAGAGCTTGTAACCCGATGGTAATTTAACAAACTAGCACAACATGACTGGATCAGGTTACGCCGGATATTGGTAGTTGTGTACGTAAAAGTGTCGGGGATGTAACAGTTAAACATGTGCTCCATATGTTGGATTGCAAAACAGCCATGTATCTGCTCCTACAAATTAAGGCTTGCTCGGTAATATCTGCTACAGCGTATAGCACTCTCGCCTACTTTTCAGTGGGCTTTACAGTGGAGGTGGGGGGCTGAAAGTTATTTAAATTCAAAATGCTTTTTTTACCAAATACATGTGTATTGTGAAATTGCAAAGTGTGAGAGATTGGTTTGTGTAATATAACCGCGCGCCTGCCAAGATGGTGTCAGGCCGAAGGGTGACTAGATCGGCTATACAGGTGGATATAGTTACACATATCTAAACTAAGAACGACCAACAGATTTAACACAGACCAAGATATATGCACGTTAACTGCTATCGGTTTAACTTTTTTTCATGTTGTTTTATTGTATGAGTTTGATCAATATTGTTATCATTACACAGAGTGCCAATGTACAAGCACTTATGAACACAATACACCTGGGAAGCACCAAGATCAGAACAGCGCATCGAGACCACGCCAGGCGATGAAGTAGATGGTAAAGATGGACAACAACAACACACAACACATAGTTTACGGGTACTGTCTACTGATTTGGCGAAAATCGATCGGACGACGATTCTGCGGCAGTCGCCCGAGCTTCGCTTCTAATTATAACTTTATTGCACAACAATTGTACAAGGTACAAAGTATGGCTTATATATGACAGGGACGGTTTTCAGGTGAAAAATACGCGCAACTCTCTGTCAATCTTAAATATGGCCGATCTTCCATCGATACGCCCGAAGCTCGTGGATAATGTAACATGGGTAGCGCAGGCGACCATGAGTGAAAACACAACAGACAGATATCCGGCATGTTAAACATATCTCCAATGCCCCGTGAAGGCTGCCACGTGGTGTGTGAAGGACGTTCATGGCATGCATGATTGTCCACATTCTCCCCGATTGTCTATGCGGGAAATTACTTTCTTTTTCCAAGAGGAGATTTTTTAATCCGTCTATTTTCGCTTCAGTCGGTGTTTGCTCGCACACTTGTTACCTCCATGCAAAAATGAAGGTATTGCGTTTGGTGCGTCTCTCACTCTCTCTCTCTGTCTGTATGTCTGTGTGTATTTCCGTATACATAATTTAGGTACGTAGGTTTTTGTCCTTAGAACCTCGTTTAGATATTATTGCACACAACTGAAATAGAAACCCGTTTTAGAAAGTAACAGTTATCCTGTGTTCTCAATAGCACATCTACCCGCCGTACATTATACCTTAAAAAGTTTGGAATCCATCTCTTAACCATCTGTTGGTCTTTCGGTGACAGTTTTGAAATATTGATAATAATGATTCACGAAGTCTGCAATGCACTCTGACAACTCTACAGAAGTGTCCGGGCTTAATTTGATTTCTACTACATAATCTATACTGAATCCAACTGCAGATTTATCCCCATTTCTTGCTGATCTTGTTTTGGCGGTTGAGCTATTTAGACGGTTAATGGGCAAGATATAGGATTATCAACCAAGGATCGAGGTGTTCGAAGATTCCTTTTCCCCTAAAGCTATTGTCACCAATCACTGTCGTGATCATTCTCATTATTCTCCAAGTAGAGGTTTCGGTGGAGGGGAGGGGTTGGGGCTTAGTGGACGGAGTTTCTTAGGGCTGAAAGGGAGGTTTGGAGAATATATCCTCCTCAGAAAGCTTATAAACAACGCCTACAGGTAGATGTGCATAGATTAGGCGTGACAGGTCGCTCAGTGTAATACCTAGGTGCCCGCGAAGATGACCCGTTACGCTGAAGGCTAGAGCCGTTCTACCGGTTATGGGCACAGATAAAGATACAGATACTAGTCTCTACCAGACTCCGGCCTGAGCAAATAGTAATTATTCCTAACTTTGGCCAAATTAGGAATAAAAGTCTAGTAGGAGTTGATTGACCTAGGCAAAATTCTGCCTGAAAACACATAGCAACTTATTTGTCCCTATTTGGCCAAATTCTTCTCTTTTTTCATCCAGCTGACACGTCTGGTTGGAGACTAGGCACAGATACAGATATCGCATGCGTGTCTGAAGTAGTTCAGCCGAACGCTGAATTAGTTTTCACGCTTAGTGCCTTCCCTTCCCACGTGTCCAGAACTGAAAGGGAAAGGCCAAACCAGACGGCCTGTCTATGTCTAAATAAGGACGTGCCCATTCTGCGGACGTAATCCACGCAATCGTCCGGACAACTGCAGTGCTTAGATTGATCGCCTACACTAATACATGCTGATATGTTTTACTCATAAACAGCCGGCGTCGTGAGGCCGGATGTAGATCACCATGCGTCGTGACCGGCGGTTTTGATTGTATAACGGTGGGTTCACACGTGTGTATATGTTTAAGTCGGTATGAGGTCCGTACGGAAGTCTTAGCCTCCACTGGAAAAATAATAGAAATTGGACAAATATAGTCAGATAACATGCCAGCGAAGTTAGCTCGTCGCAACACATACTTCCCGGACAGCCAACTCCTCTGACACATTTGTCTATATTTGTTCATTTTTTCCAGCCTGGTAGAGACTAAGAATTCCATACGGACCTTATACGGACTTGAATATATACGCACGTGTGAAACCACCTTTGAATCGTATAAAGTTAGATATATTACGGTGAAGGTAAAGCTGTCCATCCTCAATTGACGGGAAGCATAATGTTTTTTAGTAGTGGTCTCACTACATTCGGCATACACTCCAAGCAGAGGTTCGGCTCCGGTTGGCAAGGAGACATAAAAAAAGGTACAAAATAGAAAACCTGATAAAAACGTCAAAAAAAGTGAAAAAAAAAAAAACAACTGGGGCTGAACCCCTGCTTGGCCGCGAGACAAAAAGAAAGCGGTACAAAATAGAAAACCTGATAAAGTCAGTCAGTCATAGTCATACGGTGACACGTGAAAAAACAGCGGAAGGCTGGAGATTGCACACGCATTTTAAGCCAAGCACACCAGATCATCCCTGCTCTTTTCGATAAGTGTATTGGGTTCTTTTGAGTTGGATAATTTTGAGGCTAAGACCTAATGCTCCCTCACATACGGGACCGTCGGCTTTACGTACTCTCCAAGCAGAGGTTAGGCTCCGGCTGTTTTTAACGTTATTTTTAGTCGTTTTTATCGGGCTTTCTATCTTGTATTTTATCTTGCTGTCTCAAAACCTAAGTACAAAAGATAGAAAGCCCGATAAAAAAGACTTTAAAAAAACAGCTGGAGCTTAACCTCTGCTTGGAGAGTATGTTTTACGCCTCACTCCCACTTCGTTGCTAGAGTGCACCACCTCCCTGTACTGTACTTTGTTGATCGATTTCAATTTTTTTTAAAAGACGATGCGATTTCTTTGTCAGTCATTTGCGAATTCGGGCCGCTAGCTCCATGGAATTTGAATATATAAGGGTTTAAACTGTGTACAATTTTCAAAGTCTACGTGATGACTTCACCAAGGTCTCAAATTACAGGCAGCAGGTCTAGAAGAGGCTTTGATGTGACTAAACTACCACTACATGAGAGGTTTGGACCAATTTTTGCTTCAATAGATTCTATAACGCTAAAATTCAAAATGAAGTGAAGTATGTAAAAACCACATAGCTACTTACAGTACAAACGATTACGTTTTAACGTCAGAAACAGAAATTAGGGTAATTTTCTGGTTATGTTCTTGCAATTAGTTTCATAGAACGCATTTTAAAAACAGTAAAATTCCGTATTTGACTCTAGTTGGAAGAACATCCTCTAGTAGTTATGAAAACAAGTTCTTGGGGGTTTTTTTCAACGTCTTACCTCGAACAAATTGGACAGATATAGCTAAACGAGCGAGGTCTTACTAATAAACCTCATCTTTTAACGAACGTGCTTTCTGAAGGATGGCATTTCTTGTACATGTACTTGAAGAAAGTAGATAATGTACAGAAGAGGTGATCAGGCGAAATTGCCCGTATGATTGCTTTCTGTGCCCGCCAACCGCCGCCGTGAGAGACCGCGATAAGAAAGAGTCCTTAATCTATTTACGGCGACGCAGCTCACGCTGCTTCCGCTTGACGCACGAAACGTCGCCGTCGACGCACGAACGTGGGTAATCAGTACGTGTTATCAAATAGGGCAGAAAGCGAAGAGCTCCCACACAAATGAGGCTGTTGCCTGGCAGCGACCGCCTATGACGTGCGGAGGCTTTATGCTGTATTCCGCACCTGTCTCGGGCCTTTTTTGAAACTCTAATTGTGGAGTCGTGCTTTGAACAGAGTGCGTGAAGGAGTTCGCACTTGATGAGGACTTACATAAAGCAGAATTAGAAGTCTAAAAATGATTGCCTTTTAAAAGCAAAGCAGGAGAAGTCTCGCAGAATGCTCAGCGGTTGAATGTTTAGGTTGGTGGCGAAAATGACAACTGGTTTCTTCTTACCACACTGATTCAGGTCTTCAGACACACGGGAAATACATCAGGTCCTTTTTTGATAGAGAAACTCTAATTGTGGAGTCGTGCTTTGAACAGAGTGCGCGAAGGATTTCGCACTTGATGAGGACTTTCATAAAGCAGAATTAGAGTTTTAAAATGTTTTATTTTTTTAAATGGTTGCCTTTTAAAAGGGAAAGCAAAAGTCTCACAGAATGCTCAGCGGTTGAATGCACTTTATATTGGTGGCGAAAATGACAGCTGGTTTCTTATACCCCTGTCACATTTGGCGAAAATCGATCGGACGACGATTCTGCGGCAATCGCCCGAGCCTCGCTTACAATAATAACTTTATTGCACAACAATTGTACAAGGTACAAAGTATGGTTTATATGTGGCAGGGGCAGTTTTTAGGTGAAAAACACGCGCAATCCTCTGTCGATCTTAGATATGGTCGATCTTTTATCGATACGCCCGAAGATCGTGGATAATGTGACAGGGGTATTACCACACCACTTCACGTCTTTACACACACGGGAAATACATCAGACACATGTTTATCCTCCTAGTACTATATGGCTTTTCAAGAGATCATATTGGATTCCTGGAGGACATAAATTACATGTGTGAAATTGCACTCTACAGTAGATGAAGTTCCCACCTACGTCTGGCATTTAACGCGGCCGATAAGACGTCACACACGCTGCACAGGTGCTTATGTGAGCGGCGTTTCCGGTACACAAGCAACCCCATGACGAGCATTGACACCCGCCTCCAAATCTTGTTAGGAATCAGCAAATATCAGAAGTCGCACCATCTTAATGATAACATGGGTAAATGCGCACCATGGAAATTGTTTTTATTTAAATGGCTACTGTGAAGTAAAGTAGCGTTAACCTACCGCACCCCACCGGTGTTAAACGATACAACAATTTTGCCGATACACTTACAGATTTTAGAGTGCTGAATGTTATATCCGTTGTCACTCAGATAACCTTGATGTTGGTAAATGCAGTAAAGGCTGGGTGCAATCCTAGTAAGTTTTCTATGGCTCCCATACTCAAACTAGTAGAAAACCAACTAGGGTAGTTAGATGAGGTGCAACCAACATTAAAAGTATTGCCTAAATCACTAAAGCAACAGAACAAAGAAGCTGTTACATCGAGTTGGCGTGTTATATAGATACAGATACAGATTTGTCTGAAGAAATATCGTCTGTGAGTTTTCAGTGACGTCGGCCATGCGCCGAAAAAGTATTAGTAAGTCTATGACACCTAGTTTGAGTTGATACCATTTGAGACCCCTGAGCCTCCTTGAGTGGGTTTCGCGGATATATTCTCTTTCATGAACTTTATTACTCTTCCTGCACATTCAGTCTTCCACGGTTGATATAGTGGTCAACTTGCTGTTACCATTATCCTGTAGTCTCTTTGCTACGTCTCTCTCTTTTATTATTCCCGAGCAATGACATGTCACAACATATAACTTCCCTCAAAAGACGTCTAATAGGATAGGACGGGAGGTTCGAAGTTACACCCAGTAAGCCATGCCTTTATCGCCTTCTACAAAGCCTTAACGTTTCAAGTTTTTAATGGCTTACGACTTTCACATATCAAGTACCACGGGGGTCGCGGCCTGCCATTCTCACTCGGTGCGCGGATGCTCTGAGCCGGTGTCGCCATCGTGATCGGGCTCATCGGATCATTTGAGCCCGCGCGATTGACGCAGTTGTGTGGGAGGCCTGAACCCGAGAGGACCCCGCGATTCATTAGAGGCCACCTCCTTAATGGGCGCATCTGCGGTCCGCTTCCCGGCCATAATCTCTGTACAGAGGAGAAGAAACGACACCTCCGCTGCAATTCGTTTCCGAACCCTGTTGACTCTAAAAAGTTGGACGTTTCAAAGCCGCCTTTTTCGAAAACTTCCGAAACACCAAATGATGTTATCTGTTTTCTGCTCGCGCTTGCTGCCTATGCATGAGAAAATTATTTTCTTCATATTATAATTGATACGAATCCTCAAGTTAAAGGCCATATGTGTTCTCATGGCTCTTAGCGATTTCCCATGGGATTTAAAGTAAGATTTTCTCAATATTTTCATACGTTGTTTACATGCTGAAGAGCAGTTCCCGAGCAGTTCTAAGAAATATGAACACCGTGTTAGTACGCTATGACGTGAATAGAATTCCAAACAGGGAAAATGAAATATCGCATCTCTGAAATACGAGCACGATAGACACATGTTTGATGTCCTTGTGAAGGTAAATTTGGTCCGTGTGATCGAGTGCACAGTTTGTGTCGGTTCAACGCCCTCTCTGATCATGCAGGTACAATGCGTGGTTTCCACCTAAAGCTAAGGGTACAACCAGCCGTACGTGCAATTTGCCCGTACGTTTTTTTTTGTGGGGGGGGGGGGGGGGGGAGGCCACGTATTTCTGAAAACGTTCAAGCTGTACAGGGCAGGCGCGTCGCCCGTACTGGCACGTCCGGGGAGCGAATCTGCAGCCCGATGGCACACAAAGTTTTGCCTGCACGTTAAGTTCTTCTGCGTGCTCCAAAATCCGTCGGATTCCCTACGAGTTCGTATGGAGGCGGTACTTACCGCTTACGGATCCCAAAAGATTGCCCACGCTTTGGCACGTAGACAGCACGTATGGCGTGTTGTGCCCTTAGCTTTCCCCAAACTTCTCTGGTTTCTGAAAAGGATTCGGCCTTGACTATAAAGAAAGAATGCGGTCAAAACTTCCCAAGACGAACACCCGGGGGACCTATAAAATTTGGTCTATGTCGGCAGGTAATCACTACAGGCAGCGTTGTCGATATTTGTGCGACTGAGAAAAATTATCTAAAGAGCCACCAAAACGCGGTTGTCCATTTGTCGAGGTGATCACTTGTTTAGGTTTGGCTTAAGTAGAAATTTGGCAAATGTGAATAGCATGCTAGAGGAGTGGAGTCTGGTACTAAAAAAGATTCAATTCTAGAGATCACATACAGTGACCGTTTGTCCAGTACTGAAGTACGGCATAGTATATATGAAGACCTCCTAACCGCAGTACAGAAAATAAAACTGAAGTGGTACGGCCACCTGTCGCGTGGGAGGATTAGATCAGAGAATGTACCGGACAGGCGGCATGACACTAAGTGTAAAGACAACCGAGAAGGGTGGAGATAAGTCGCTGTCAAATCTTCTAGTTGTGCCCAAACCGTCAAATAGTTAGACTCAGGGTTAGATGAGTTGCGATGAGAGGCGGAGTCTGGTGCAGGATAACGCCGCTGCCCAGAAGGACGCACGTGACGTACATATATACTGCTGCCGAGGTATCTGCAACATCCTGGTAATGGATATCAGATGGACAAGGTTATTAGCTGTTTTGGCAATGAACAGACTGTTTATGAACTGATTGACTAGATGGAATGTGCTATATTCATGGCATCCCTGATGAACATTATATTCTATTTCAATTTATGCATCCAAGGGTCCCTTCAGTTAGTTTTAACTGATTTCCTTGATATGTCTCATTATTATCCCTTTCATGTTTATAAATACTTTTCATCTATATAATGTGTCGTAAAATGCACTTTATTTTCGATAAAAAGGTAAAGGTAGTCCCATGGGGCTTTTAGGCCGTATGGGCATTGGCTTGTTATCTTCTGTCTCTGTGTCTACAACCCGGAACTTCCGTATCTCGAGTCCACTATGCTAGCCACTTCGCCATTCGACGCCAGTAAAATATACGAAAATCTCCCTACAATTTCCTGACAACAACATACAGAAATGGAAGAGCCCCATGCGCGTCCTTCTTCCCCCCTGCTGTTGTTGTCGGGATCCGCGCAATCACCTTGGAAGCATTTTAGTGGTGGGAAAATTTGTGAGGAAGAGATCAGAGTAATGAGGAAGGCAGGTGCTTAAGACAGGACGAAAATAGATTCACGGTGACTCACGGAGAAGCGACGGCTGGTTGATAACGCTGCTCTAAAAGTAGACTTTGCTGGCTGATTTGCAAACTTCGCTCAAAGTTGCTCGGTGGGATAGGGTATTTATTACAGGCTTAAAAGGGCTAAACAATATGAACTAGCAAGCCAAACAATATAGCCAAGCAAGCTGAAGCCCAGGTCCTCTGGTGCATATCTCCCACAGAGCTAGACGTGGCTATGATGCATTTTCAGTATCTTGCCGTTTAGACTGGTCTGACTGCATATAGGCCAACCCCCCACGCTCGTACCAAGCGCCGTGAAGAAGCCATAGGTTTAGATTGTCACAATCCTCCTCCAGCCGAACAAAATAAAGTCTACGAAATAAACAGTTGTCATTTTATTTTGTGTTGTGTGTGTCTCAACCTTGGTCTCAATTACCTTTATAGTAAATCGTAAGTTGTGTGTGCGCGCCACTATTAAATGTATAGTTTACCGGGTCCAAAACAAGACTAGACGCAAGTTAACTATTTTAGGGGATCAAAATGTTGCTACTATGGCGATACTTTGATATCTATTCTCAAAGAATTTTCGGTGGGAAGGAGCCGAAAACGAATCGCGGCCGCTACTAGCCCAGCGACTGTAACCTCTGCTTGTAGAATAGTTACAGCCCCTTCGTGAGTAACTCAGCCTGTCACAGTTCGATCAGCTTGCTATGTCCGATCTAGACACATTTTTTCCCGAAGTCTCTACCAGATTGACTACTCTGGCTATCTATTATAGGGAGAATAATTTGCCAGGGGACTTTTGCTACCAGAGGAATTGGTCGGCCACTCCGGAGGGGGAACATGAACCTAAGCGTAGACTGACTCCCCTGGCCAATTACCCGATTTTTTTCTGCCGAATTCTACGGTCCCGTATCCCCGTAGGAAGGCCTGGTAGAGTCTATTGCTATGTATTAGTTACAGACCTTGCCGATGAACGCTTATGGGAGATGTTTATCTATGTCCAAATGCGGTGGGATTACGCTGTTTCCCAAAAAAGGTAATTGGGCATTCCCGCCGAGTCACGACAGACGTCAGACATCAGCTCTTCCTGAGTGGACTTGAATGCCCCCGGGGGCAATCCAGGTGTTCATTTGGCAGTTACACCCCACTCCACATAGCCGCGACCTCGTTGCGACCGCGCTTCATTAACCGTAGCCTCTACCAGGCTCCTCAGGTCGCAGGAAAAATAGTAGAAATTGGGCCAAATAGACACCAGAGGAGTTGTTTGGCCGAGGAGTACAGTTTGCGACATGTACTCCATTTCTATTATTTTTCCAGCGACCCAGGGAGGTTAGTAGAGGCTACTTCAACCGAGCGATTTGACTGAACGCCCAGCTAATGCCACATAGAAAACGAAGCTTTTTACGCGTTTTGTTGTCTTTTAAGTCAAACGTTTACATTTTGTATGATATATATGGCAGTCATGAATTCAGGGGTTACACAAATTTACTGTAGGTCGTCGCGAGGTCGCGGTGCGATCGCCGTCTAGTGGAAAGGGGGCTTTATGAATTGTCTGTGTCTACAAATAAGGTTCTATGTTTAGTGCCCAAAAGGCTGGGCTGATGGTTATGTCCTCTTTACCCTAACAGAACAGCTATCATGACATACGTGGTGCTCTTATTTTAAGTACAACAACTGACAATCATAATAGGTGAATCTTTTAGTTGGGCCTATATTCGTGTGATGTTGTCGGCCACATACCTTATCATGAGGGTCCGCATGGGGGGTCCCGACAACGATTTACACTGAATCCAGAAGAACCCCCTTCTTATTACGCTAAATCAAGGAAGGCATTTACGATAAATTTGGTCGCCTCGCTACAAATTACGTAGATAAAATGGTTTTCTTACGAGTTACGGGAAATAAAAATAGGCCGCCTGCGCCTTACGGAAAAGAGCATGCAGACCGTCTTATCGTCGGTGGCTTGTGATCAAGCATGGTGCAGTGCGATTGCCTTTAAAGAAAAGTCACAAGTTATGAAACCACGGCTCGAGCGACTTACACATATTGTAAGGTGTTGTTGTCAGTCACATGCCTTATCATCGGTGACTTGTGATCAACATGTTGCAGTGCGATTGCGAGTTACGAAACCACGGCTTACACAACACACCGGCTCGTACGACAGACCCACGTCAGACGGGGTATTGACCTGTTGCCATAGTTATATGATAGATAAAGCACATCCTGGAGACGTGCGCACATTGCGCCGTGAAAGGCAGGTTTTAGCTGTGTAATCAACGGGAGTCGCCCCCGGCCATTCCCGCCTTGTTTTGGTTCGGCAGATGGCCGGCTGTGCCGTGACGCACGCACGGAGAGCGGCCCGAATGTTGTTAAATGTCAGTGTAGGTGTGCAGAAAGGTAGGGGGGAACTCCATTACGCCGACCTTCACATGTGCGAAACAAGGTCATGAAGTTTCTCGCAGACCCACCAGCAAGCCACGTGCCAATATTTTCGAGTCAGTTTAAGGTCCGTATGGAATTCTCAGCCTCTACCAGGCTCCACAGGTTGCTGGACAAATAGTAAAAATTGGACAAATATTGACAGATAACATGCCAGACGAGTTAATAGCTGGCCGAGGAGAATTGGTTTGCGACCAGCTAACTCCTTTGGAATCTGATCTGTCTATATTTGTCCAATTTCTATTATTTTTTCAACAACCTGAGCCTGGTGAGGCTACTATAATGACGAACCGTCCTTCGAAAGAAAGGTCCACATTTTCAATACAGTAAAATGTTATCCGAAGTGGCCATACAGTCAATGCGCGAAAACATGAAAACTTCAAACAACACCCTTAAGACGCGCATGTAAGACAGGGTGTTACAAAAAAAATGTACTACTTTGAGTAATTACAAGGCGTGCATGGGATTAGGTGTGTGGTGTAAGTGGGTGGGGGGATATTTTGAAGGGACGGTACGGTTACGAGTTGCCAAAACATCCGTCGACGCATTATACCGTGCGTGTCGTGACGCCTGCTTCACGCCTGGGTTCACACGTGCGTTATTCAAGGAGGTTTTAAGTATTTAAGTCCGTATGAGGTCCGTATGGACGTCTTAGCCTCAACCAGGCTCCACAGGTCGCTGAAAAATGACAAAAGTGGACAAATATAGACAGATAACAGAGTTAGCTGGTCGCAAACCATACTTCTCGGCCAGCTAACCCTCTTGCATGTTTTGTGTGTGTCTATATTTGTCCAATTTCTAATATTTTACCAGCGACATGTGGGGCCTGGAAGGGGTTAAGAACTTGATAAGGACATCAAACGAACTTAAATATATAAGCACGTGTGAGCCCGGCTTTTGGGGGTGTGCAGTATTTAGATGGTCGCTTTACACACTATTTTAGATATATGATAAGCACCACAGACACACAAACAAGCAATCATTAACTTTCAAAATTTGCGACACCAAACAAAGAAGGAAGGAAATTATTTCGTCGCCAATATAACTCTGAAAAAAAAAACATTGTTGCCATTGCGGTGAAAAATCGTCCGTCATATGTACAGGATATTTTCTTCTGTACAGGATTTCACAGCAGGCTGGGCAACAGATCAATGGACTTATTCACGTATCCGGGATGTCGGAACATAAGAGCTTCTTTTCCACGGATGCTCTGAGTTCTTTTCTACGGATGCTCTTCATCTTTTATTTTCAAAATCTTAGTGCTGTCAGCCTCTTGCACAATAACAATAAAGTGTTAAAAAACTAAAGTTATGTTGTCCACCCATAAACATACACACACACACACACACACGAACACTACCGGAAACACCTGCCATTTGGGGGTCCCGATTTTGAGGAGGTACCCAGAGTAACCCCTTCATGTAGAAATACAGACTGTTAGCCCTGCAACAGAAACAGCAAGGAGACTTACTGCCCTATGTGCCACTAGGCACTGTAGGTACCCGCACATTTGTGCAGGGGTGGCGCCCATCTCCATTTCTCTAGCCCTTGGGCCACACATTTGTGAAAGCCACTACAGCACGACCTACCGATTTCAAGCAAGGCGAACACTCTACCCACTCGGCCATTTCACCTGTTGGTGCACTGTAAGGGTCTGAACGAAAGAAAGAAATCATTACCCGACACAAATGTTTGTTTGAAAAGTAGGATCCGTCTAGCTCTATTTGCGTGCCTGGTGGTCCGGAACTAGTCTGCTTTAGTCGCCCTGCGAAGAAGGGCTCCACAAAGCTCTAGCAAAGAGTGTAAAAGCTTAAGCCTGTGGGATAAGTGACTCTGCTCTACAACACTTTCTGAAGGTATTACGTCGCCCTACATACGTATGTTAGCAGTGCCGTCAGTCAATTGTCACTTGGATAAACCTTGTGAGAGAGCGCACGTTCGATATAACCTTATTGTAGGAGAGAAAGGGTGATGCAGACTGGTTTTAATGGAAATCCTGACCGGTTTCACACTCAGGGTTATTCATGCCAACTGCAAGTAAAAATTGCTATTAGTAAGATGGCCCGGGTGCGCTGTGGCTCTTTTGAGTACGCCAGTGTAGTCAGCATCGCTCGTTAACCACCGGCTTGTGTAATCTAGCCTGGAGTCCAGTCTTGTTAGCTAGCTTTGGTTCGCTCCCAAAGGTCCCTATACTTCCAGGGCAGGGTAGCGACCTTCGGGAGCGTGGAGCAAAGCTCAGAAGAATGGACTCTAGGCTATGTGTAATCTAAGAATACCTGCTACATTTTGCTCCATTTCCGAAGTTTTATACTACAAAGGAAAAGTTTCTTTGAAATGCACATTGCGTTTTTACTGTACCTCATGTTCATATCTTCTTAGGCATTAATTTCCGTCTTCAACATGTTCAAAGAAACCACGCCACCTGTTCAGCGTGTTGAGAAAAGGAAGCGGGCCCTTAAGTAGCGCCCATTACGATAGAACGCCATTCTATACCCACTTCATTTCCGCTCGCTCCTTGAGTTATAGTGGAGCTTAATTGGCGTTAGCGACATGGCACTTTCAGTCCTTTTGGTTATCTGAAGAGCCGTGTTTTAGTGCGCTTACCACCTGCACAGGTAACACGCTTAGAGCAAACACTTAGGAACCGCACGGTAGGGCTGCTATTTTCGTCTTCAAGAAGTTGTTTATTGCCTCTTGGCTGACCGCTGCGAGTCCTAAAATAGATGCTTAATATAGTTGCGGAGGGGACGTCTGGGTTGGGCACTTTTATTGAGTCCTAGACTAGTTTCTGAGCTTCGTCACCACCATGCACCCTGACTACTTGTGTCCGCTAGTGGAGTAGCGACCGTTCGAAGTGGAGTACAGCTCTCCAAGCAGAGGTTGACGGGGAAATCGTAACCTTTTCCTTATATGCCGTATTTCAAGTTGACAGAAAAAGACGGCATATAAGGAAAAGGTCACGATTTTCACCATCACCCTCTGCATAGAGAGTAAAATAAAACTAACAAAGCTTGGCTTCAGTCTACGGCAGAAAACAATATCTAGATGCAAAGTATCTTAGATAACCTAATGATATAGTAAGGCGTAAAGGGCAAACGCCTTAGCAAACGTCAATTATATCCACTGCTTTGCGTAACTTGGCTGTAAAAGTTTGTTTGCGGCAAGACGTAGCATCGGTAACTGTTACGGGCAATCACTAAGCAAACACCGCTCTGAACCCGACATACGGGTATTACAGCACGTACACATGGTTAATTCCCTGGCGACAGCGCACATATATCACGCGCAAAGCTAGGGTAGGGAGTTCAACAGTACTTTACAACAGTCTCGGCGTATTTACTAAGGGAGTCGTCCAGGATTTGTGCCGTTGATATATCGTCTCTGCTCCGCTTGTGGACGCGGATATGTAATCAATTTGGACGCGTTTGTGCCAACAATAAACGTTTGGCTTGAGAAAATGGTGACTCTTTGATTAACTCTGGCAAACATGCATACACACTGGCACCGTGGCGGATCTAACACATCCGTTATTAATGTTACCTACCTGCCCATTCAATATGAAATCTTATATAACTCCCCAATGCCACACCAAATTTATTTGTTGCTTCTTGTATTCGCCTATCCATTTTTTTTCATTTAAAAAAGAAAAAAAAGGGCCGAGAAAAAATAATACAGGTTTTGCCACAAATCTGTAGATATTGCCATTCAGAGCCACATACACATAGTTTCAGTCTAAAACAATGTCTGTGCTAGCCTGGGTACCATTCGATTTCTACTGGGGCTCCTTACACTCGCTACCCTTAAGCGAGTGTAAGGAGCCCCGGTAGAAATCGGATGGTACCCAGGCTATGTCTGCAGAACAGTAGTAACAAATCAAAGGAAACGATTCAATGTATAAAGCATGCCAGAAAGTGAGTTGAGGTTTGGGGTTTTCCAGCGTATCGAGACACGCACATCACCCCATTGATGATATTTCTGTCAGGCCTCTTACCCTTTAGAAATAGTCCCGCAGCTTTATCACATGATTTACATCGTACGTTATGTAAGCCAGGCATTCCCCCTATACAAGTGATCCATCGGAACGTCAAGTCGTCTCCCAATGGGAAGTGTTCTCTTTGACAGCTCCTTATCTGCATCTCAGCAGACTTAAAGAAGTCTATAATCCGATGAAAATGAGATACAGAAAAGTCCTCCAAGTTTCCAAGGACTTTGTTTGGCGTTCTCTGAGGTTTTAATTCCCTCGGCTGAGCCTCCTCCCGCGCCTCCGTATGTCAGCGGGTCAGTGTACTTCCGGGCGGGATGTATCGATCCCGTCTCCGCGGTACTTAAACGTCGGCTTCACGTGGTCGGCGTTACGCCTGTACGGCACAAGGTTGAATGAAAGAGGACTATTGAATCTAGGGATCGGCACATAATATCGATATGTTTTTGTAGACGTTCTATGATCCCGTTCAATGATTTTCTCTTAATTCCAAAAATAATTTCATCAGGTTGGTAGGTCATAGGAGAGTTTTATCTTTTTACATAACCAGTTAATCTCACTTGCTGTCGTCTCGATTCTTGTCAGAGTTTCTGACTGAAGCTATGCCATATTAAACTGAAGCTCTGAGGAAAGAGGAAAATGTCTTACAGGCATCGAAACGTCAGCAGGTGAGATTGACTGGTTGTGTAAAAGAAAACTCTACGTATATATACGATTTTCTTTTCAATTCGAAACAACATCGTAAACACTATGTAAAGTACATGTACCTACGTCTTGGGCTTTGTAAACGCCTTTATATGTGCCTCACAACCTAGAAAGGACTTCCATATGAGTGACAATTACAAACGATCCTTATGTGTGAGTGACTTTGAAATGTTCGACCGCCTTTTACAGTTAGATGTACTTGTATTGAATCGTTCTGCCAGTTCATTCTATAGACTCTGAAGAAGAGTGATGTATGTCGCTCGAAACGTCCGTTTGCCCGGATGTCTAACCTTCATCATAAACGTATATTGTATATTGTTCAGCTACCATGACTAGCCCTTTGTAATAGATGGGTATCCCTGGTTGTAAGTCCTCATACAGCCTAATAAATCAAGTCAACTCCAGATCATCGATTTTTTGGCTGTTGACGTATTTTCTGTCGTCTTCTCTCTGTTATCGGTTCTTATGTTTTATCACAAAACAGTTCCGTTGGTACTGACGTATTTCCATCGTGGCAACAAAGATGGAAGATTCAAGCAGAAAAAAAGATCCCAAGGTTTGACAAGAGTTTATTACAAAAAATGAATTGAGTTGAATGGCATACATGTATCTCCTTTCGAAAATCTACCCCCCCCGTGAAGGAGGTGGTGTTTTGGCGTGTCTGTGTTTCCCAATTAACGTTGCATTGGCCAGCACGAATAAAGAAGCTATGAATGTATTTGGATGATATTTGATCGGTGGGCAGGTCTTAGGAAACAAAGATCAATGTCAAGTTTGGGCTTCCTAGCGGCTATTTTTGTTGTTCCTTGATGTGACCATGAAAACTATCACTATTACCATTGGCCAACCATCTTTTGGAATGAATCTTCATTGAAGCGTGAATCGTCAGTAAGCCAGTAAGAGGTATTCCTAGTAAGAACAACTGTTAACTTAAAGAAGCCTTGCTTACGCACGAAATGTAACAACAAAGCAAGAAAGAGATATTGTTTGGCATTTAAGCTGCAAATTCTGTGGCGTAAGAAGCATTGCTTCTCATTGTTTACGCACGAAGTGTAACAGCAAAGCAAGGAAGAGATATCGTTTGGCAGGTATGCTGCAGATTCTGCGGCGATCCCTGACGCCGAGGCGCTGATCGTGCGTCAGAGCCAATCAATCTGCTTCTGTGACGAAAATAGCTCCGCTGGTTAAGCGTCACTACCGGCTAAAACAAAACAGATAGCAATCGCTGTACGTATCCAAGACGTGGTCTAAAGTATGATACTGTATGATTTAATTTCGCGGTAGCGGGAAAAGGGACTTTTCGCCGTGGTTTTAAGTTCGCGGTAGCACCATGCATTGTACAGTCTCTTACTGCCATGGAAAAATGTTTGCAGTGACCGAAAACCGCGAACATTCGACATTTAACCACCGCGAAAGTTTCTGCATTTACAATATTCCGAAAGTGATACATTTAGGTAGCATCTCCGTGGACAGAAGATTGATATTGGTGATGGAATGAATAACAAATTTCTTTTACATGTATAAAGTGCATGTTTTGAAGCATGATATCCCGAAAGTAAATACATTCAGGTAGCAACTCCGTGGACAGAAGAATGATATTAGTGATTGAATATATAACGAATTTCTTTTACATTTATCATGAAAGTGCATTTATCTCACAGATAAGTTGCACTATCACGGTTCTGATATTATTGTTATGGTCGGAAGTTGTGAATAATGGTCTGGTAGCGTGCCTTGTTCCGAATACCGATTTTACATCACCAACTGAACAGTCTTGGTCGGCAGCAGATCTTTCAGATAAATACTGACATTTAGAATCAAATGCTTTGATCTGTGAGTGCGAACAGGCCACGAAAGACGCCTCCAACCATTCATGTTTTTCTTTATTCGGCTCTGCATGTCATTTTCTACGTGTGCTTTGATATTTGGGCCGTTATATACACACTGTAAATCAGGGCTACCTTACCGCACATTTTCTACATTCACAAGAAATATAAATCATAATTAGATCCCCCCCCCCTTTTTTCCATGCTCACACTGAATGTTCGCAGTATCGAAGTTGTACTTGTGAAGAATAGCAACGAAGCCTGGCTGACAAAGTCAATCGCCAGTAAGTGACGAAGTCTATCACCTGCAGACTGCCTAGACTTGTCAAGACGTGGTTGGTAATTACACAAAGCCGACTGACTTCAGCGGTGATCTTGAAGGAGCCCGGATCGTTGGCGGAGCGCGCCGTGGGGTGGGGGAGTCAAACCAGCTCCCGCGCTTTCAACCTACGTGCTCAGGAGCAACGACCGGGTTTTATATAACCCTGCGTTTGATGTAGCGCCGCGTGGGCTGATTATACGTCGGTTCCTGTAAATAACAAGGTCTTCCTTGAGGGAAAGGGAAGGTTGAGCGGAATTACAAGTAGCAAGTGGCCACGCCGCAATGTCTAACGGAGATCTTGAAATAAGAGAGATCGGCTATGTGATACTTCCATGCCTCTTGCTGACTCCTCTAAAATCCCCTCTAAAAGGGTTTTGTTCGCACAAATCTCGTCTACTGATTTTAGAGCGTCCGGTCTGGACAGAAAGGTCCTGATCATGTAGCCGCCTGCCATCGGGATATCACTTCAATCTGCCTGGCTGTCAGCTTAAATGGGACTTTGGAATATTGTATTCCATCTACTCCCCCAACTTTGCTGTTTGGCAGCAGTTTGGACAAAGGGGGAGGAATGTTTTAGATAGACGGGCGATAAAGATATTGCAGGTGAACCTTATATCAAAGATTTGGCAAGAGCTTACAAGAGCTGAATTTTGTCAAGTAGCAGACAGTGGGCCCAAAGGGGGAGGATTCCGCGTGCTCTAATACGATGTGCGGTGCATAAATTAAAATATAATCTCAAGTCGTTCTCGTTAATGTTTACCTTTGGATCACTTTGTAAGACTAGGGTAAGGTGGGTTCACATGTGCATAATTATATATTAAAGTCCGTATGAGGTCCATACGCAAGTATTGACCTCTCCCAGGCGCTTAGAAAATGGGAAATTGGACAAATATATGGACAGATAACATGCCAGTGGAGTTAGCTGGTCTCAAACCACACTGCCTCGGACAGCTAACTCCTCTGGCGTGTTATTTGTCTATATTTGTCAAATTTCTGCTACATATATTTTGAACGGACTTCGGCTGGCGCGCGTTTTGATAGCACATTTTCTTTCTGATTTGGTATCGCCTCTCTTTCTCGTTTTCAACAACGTGCGCCTTCCTGCACACAGCCGGCATATTAAAAAGTGAAGTATGTAATGATCATGATGTGTGCTCGTCATGACCAGCCGCGTGGGAAGAACGTGAAGAAAACGCACTCTAACATGATGGATACATTTCGAAAGGGAAAGTAAAATTGGAACAGCTCAAATCCGTTTCGTGAGGAGCTCCTCCAGCCGAGTGGGTGTAGTGACAAGATTGCTAGGCGTATGTGTTACATAAAGGGAAGTAATGTTACATAAAGGAAAAGTGATAGCGGACAAGATTAGAAATTTGACGGCTGATACTGCAATTCATTTGGCCATTATTCGTTTTGATACAGCGCTGCGCTTTGAAATGTAAAAAGCTCGAGTTCATGTAAGAAAGGTAGGGTAAATGAAGTCCCACAGCCTTTTTGAGGAGGCCGTAGGGACAGTGGTTTTTTTCTTATCAAGTGTCAAGGGCTAGGAAGACGGAAGAGCCAATCTCTCTCATCCCAACATCTCTTAGATCCTCAAACAAAGCCAGGTGCCCACTTTAACACCTGGGTGGAGGGAGGAAAGGCGGGCTACGTGCCGTTTCCAAAAACACAAAGTCTAGGAATATCAGGACCTCTCGTTCTCCAGTATTCATTAATTTTGACACTCGGTTTATTCAGCGCCACAATGAATACATGTAACATTGTCTATTTATAGCGGTATAGATGTACTTTGGACTTGTTTCTGCATTTTTATCAGATGCGCTTTTTGATACGTTGCTCACACACGTACTGCGTGATTGGTATTCTCCGAGTCTGCAGCCATCTTACGCGACGTCTTTTCTCCAACAGCATAATCAGGTGCCACGAAGAGTCTGTAATATCTGTTCACGAAATGTCAATGATTTAGATAGCCGGATCAACAACCCTGTACACGTATCCTGGCTAGTCATCGTGAAGACAAAGTGGTGCGTGTCTGTCTCCTGTCAGACATCACGCGAACGTGTCAGGTGGAATCTCCAAGCAGATGTAGGAGCCGGGCATGCTTTGAGCGTATTTTGAGGGACTTTGTGCTTTTTTTCTGAACGTTCGCGCTTTCTATACCTGTAAAAAGCTCAGGCCTCCAGAAAAGTGTCAGTGTCAGGTATAATCTCCAAGTAGATGTAGGAGCCTGGCATGTTTGGAGCGTATATTGAGGGATTTTTTTCTGAATGATCGCGCTTTTCATATCTGTAAAAATCTCATGCCTCCAGAAAAGCGTCAGTGCCAAGCAGATGTAGGAGCCGGACATGTTTTGACCGTATTTTGAAGGGCTCTTTTAATGTTCGCGTTTTTTATACCTGTAAAAAAGCTCGGACCTTCAGAAAGCGTAAACTACGACCAAAATACAGGTATAGATTTACAAGGAAAAGGCGAGTCAGAAAGGATAAGATAGACGGACATGACATCACGACATCTGTGTTAAGGGTGGGAGTGAAGAATGGGCTTTAATGGCAGGTAGAATCTAATCTCCAAGCAGATTCCTCCGTGGCAAGACAGTAACATAAACTAGGGGGAGGACTTTAGCGGGCAGAGGAGTAAAATTGGTCACGCGGGGCCAATTTTACTCCTCTGCCGGCTCAACCCATTCCCCAGTTTATCTTACTGTCTTGCCACGGAGGAATCTGCTTGGAGATTAGGTAGAATCCATTCTCCTACGCAGAGTTCTACGGCGTCGCAAAACGTCTGTTGTCCGTTTAGCAACGCCGTTGGACTCTCTGCGTAGGAGAATGGTAAAATCCCGATCGTATGGACATTGAAACGCTTTTGCGCTAAGTGTCGAAGGCAACTTTAAAGAGTCGTGCCATTTAGTTTTTTTAAACGCAATGACGACAGCTTGGCACTATCACAAGAACTATCGGAAGGTATAAAAGACGTCATGTGGTTCATCAGCCATTGAATGTGAGGCTTAGAACGGATCCCTCGGGGATTGATGTGTAGATAGATATCACCCCTCCCCTTCCCCCAAGACAAACAGCCTGGCTAAAGCAATGGGACACCGAAAGGTTGTTTCTGACATCGGCGGACCAACACGCACGCAAGTCTGACATCATCACCATCGATCATGTCCGGGTGTACGGCTGTAGACGCCTCAGCCGGCGATGGGGGTGTGAACCAGTGCAAGTCTGACACTTAATCATTTTCAAACCTTTCCTCTCACATGTCTTTTATGTTCGATTTAACTGATGAGCAAAATCGCAATGAGAGACAAACTAGGAGGGGTGTGAACCAGTGCTAGTCACAAACTTCATTTTCAAACCTTCCTCTCACATGTCTGTTATGTTCGATTTAACTGATGAGTAAAATCGCAATGAGAGACAAACTAGGAGGGGTGTGAACCAGTGCGAGTCACAAACTTAATCATTTACAAACCTTTTCCTCTCACATGTCTTTTATCTATTTTCGATTACTGATGAACAAAATCGCAATGAGAGACAAAATAAGAGGGGGTGTTTTACATAATCACATGCTGTGTGTTTCAGGTATCATGTAAAGTCAAGAAAATATGTTAATTTGAAAGTTCGGCTGGCTTGGTAGAAATTATTATTAAACTAGTTAAACTGTAATATCCAACACAAAAATTGGACTCGCCTAAATTTTGAATTTGGGTGAGTCCAATTTTTGTGTTGGATATTACAGTTAAACTAGTTCAAGAACAAATGCATGTTGGTTTAGTTTTTCGCGTCGTTGAAGGAAATCCCTTTGAAGGAAATCCTTTTCAGCTTATTTTAATGTGGCCGCACCGATTTTTTTCTTCTATCATCACAATTTAGAAAGTTGGTGCTAGACCTAAGAGGACGCCGCGAAATATCTTCGTATAGATGAGTTACTGAGACACACGCGATAAAGATATTATAGGTTAACGTTATATCAAAAAGAGAATATTGATCGAGAGCTTGCAAGAGCTGAATTGTGTCAAGTACCGGTACTAGTGAGTTTTCATCGACAGTGCGATCAAAGGGGAGGGATTCCGCCTGCTCTAATACGATGTGCGGTCCATGAAATATAATCTCAAGTATAGGTTACCTTTGGCTCACTTTGTAAGACTAGGGTAAAGTGGGTTCACACGTGCGTATACATTCAAGTCCGTATGAGGGCCGTATGGAAGTCTTAGCCTCTACCAGACTCCACGAGGCGCTGGAAAAATAGTAGAAATTGGACAAATATCATCATCATCCACTGTGTTCTGCCTCTACAGTCTTTGAAGAGTCCTGTAGCTGCATTCAGTCTTTCTTCATATATACAAATATACCCAGATAACATACTAGCGGAGTTAGCTGGTCGCAAACCATTATTCTTGGACAGTTAACTGATCCTAACTCCTCTGGCAAGTTTTACTATGTTTCCAGCATCATATGGGAACTGGTAGAGGCTATTAAAGAATCCCATACGGACCTCAAACGGACTTGAACATATATACGCACCCGGCTGTTCTGCGAAATCAACTTTGCGTAATCAAGCAGATCCTATGGTGCCATAAGATAGTATCGAAGCTGGTCAAGGAGTATAGCCGGCCAAAGGGAGTCAAACGGGCACCGGGGTACACACTCCTAGACCGGCTTCACTCCTCTGCCAGCGTTTGATACTATCTTATGCTACCGCAGGATCTGCTTGGAAATTCACTTTGCCTACCCTACCAGCTCGGTAAAAGTTGATGTTACGTATTCAGCAAGTGATTACTTTTCAGGCGCACAGGCCTATCTGTCCAGGACCGCCCCCTTAATCAGTAACAACACCGAAACTGATTTACAGACTTCCTCCATCCGCCAGGTGCCAAGGACTGACACCGCGGGACATCATTAACACTTAAAGGAATGACGCTGAACTTGTCACCCTCCTGAAGGAAGGGTCGCGGGACCTGGATGGCCCGATATAATCACGGGAGAACCATAAAAGCTATCCATATCCGGACTCAATAACCCGCGTAACTAACGCCACCGTGTGCTGACGTCACGACGGATTGATCTGTTTCCGGCACAGATGTTACTGCTAACCCCTCCGGAGCATTTGTTAGGAACCGTCTCAAACGTTCTGGATGGACACGCATTGTCAACGGTAAATACTCCGCGGGTACAAGGTAACAGCATGCAGAATGAATACCAAATGCTACTCCCCTTTTGTATAAATCACATTTGTCGACTTCTGCAAAAATAACGGTACGTAAAACAGGCTTATAACAGTCCTGTATGGACCTATGATTAATGTTACATTAGCACTGGATTACAGTCCTGTGTGAAATTATGGCAACATCAACATCAACATTAGATAACAGTCCTGTATGGACCTACGATAACATTAACACTGGACAAAACTCCTGTATGCACCTACATTGACTTTAACGCTGGACAATGCTGTTTTAATCAAGTGAATGTTGTGAGGAAAATTCCTCATCCCTCAACCGGTTTGTGACAGAAACGGGCCCGGGAAGAGAACGTAAATATTTTATACTCCCAACGTCTGCTTGGAGATCGGACGCTGAGATGTGAAACGATCCCTTGATTTGATAACAGTAGGACGTGCGTAGGCGGACCTTTCCCAACCCACGCACGACGTACGTAACATGTCAGGGGATGCGACGTTTGTAAAGTTTGTTATGGTAGCTGTTGGTGAATGAAGAAGGCATCCGTAATTAATCGTTTGCATCATGGAAAACTATTGGGGATCCAAAACAGACGTAACAATTCCATAGCTTTGTCATTGGTGATGAAAGGCCGTCCGCTGTGACAGAAACGTGTCTCCCAGTCAGGTTTTGGAACGTAACTCTAAATTCGTACTCGAATTCACCAGTTTGATCTCACTCCACCTATTCCTCTCCTCTACTACACATGTAACGGTACTTTGATAAACATATTATTTATGTTCACCTCTGTACATATACATATACATGTATAGAGAAAGAGAGAAGGGGGGGGGGGGTATACGTACTGATAATTTGAAGTTTTAGGTGCGTTCCACTCGTGCAGCAGACATGAAGCAGGGATGTAACAAACGCCCGAACAGTATTTCAGCACCAAGGAGAGGACAAGGTGTAAGTTAGTTCTAACACCCCGATTACGATAGTGCTAGTGGGCCAGCACGGTGATCTCCTCGGCTACCGTAGGCGTGATATGCTGCTTACCCTACTCTCTCCCCTGGCCTGGTATCCTGCCGTTTCCAGTTCGTGTTCACAAAACAGTCGTTTCCATGCCTCCGGGATCGCGAACGTTCGGAAGAAAAAACTAAGCTGAACAAGCCTGGATATGGCATGCATGGTTTCAGTTGCGAAGAGTTTCTTCATAACAAATTTGTAAACGAAACGTTATTTTCAAAGTGCAATTTTTCATAAAATCAAATATATCTCATATCAGACAGAACTCAAAAATCTCAAAAACATCTCTTGAACTCAGGAAGAAAGTTTCTGAATCCCTCTTTTTCATCATACAAGTTCGATAGATGGTTTCTTAAACGAATAAAGCAAAGAAAAAATAGGACTAAACTTTTCACTGTCATGATATCTATAACGTTTTCCCCTTTTTGTCACAGACATCGGTGTGGTGTGTCCAGTAGAGTAAACAACTCTATAAAACTCCTTGTATTGAGATTTGCAATTATGGTATGGTATAATCCATGGCTTAGTCCTGGATCGTGTAACAACAGCTCATGGCAGTAATCATAGGTCAGTAGGTGTGATCTTATGAATATATTCCCCACATCATTGACATCACAAAAAGCAGCATCACTTGACATTTCATGCCTTGTTAAGTCATCAATCTTGTCAGCACTTGTGACAAGATAAAAGTAAAAGTACATGTACCAAATGCTTCTAATCTAGTGTTTTGATACCTTTCAACTCAGAAACAAAAAGGGCCACTTCAAGTTCAGGACGTTCTATTCTATATGAGCTGTATGTGAAACGTCAGAAAGAAAATCTAGATGTCCTAATCGTTTAAACATAGAAAGGATGCTTGTATTATATATACATGTACTGACTGATAATCTGCTGTATATAATGATTGAATTTGTTACGGTTAGGCCATATACGCCCACCCCATCCTCCCCATGCCATGAGAAATGGTGTGGTATGGAATTATTTGATCGATGTATCACACGGGTTGTCTGTAGAAGGTCACTTCTCCAGTTGTCTAGGTGATCTTCGTAGAGGTCAATATTTCCTGTTTGCTGGATAAAAAGAGCAAATTCTCCATAACAATTCAATGGAAATAGCTGGTAGTTGACTGGAAGACAAAAGGTGATTGAGTAGATTGTTTACTTCATCTTTACAGGCTGCAGCTCACCAGTGTGCTAGTATTTGGGGCCAATGCAGTACTGCATGGCCTCTGTAAGTTGCTCATAGCCTAGCCTTGTTACCAGACCCCAGCCTCTTTGAGGTTGGTGTCTGGTATCCAGGCTAACGTTACTTATAGCCAAAACAAAGCATGTTTTTAACCTTCTAAATACTGCCCAACCGCTGATCAATACAGTATGAACTTCATGCCAAAGATCTACCTCATCAAGGGTTAAAACCCCATCCAACATGGCTAGTTGTTTTGCTGGTGTTTGATCTGAGTGGGGGATTATCAACAGAAATGTGTACCTTTGCCCTCGGGATACACTCAACCACCTATTACATTATCCCGGAACATCTGAAACGTCCCACGCTGCCTCCTCGCTTGGTCGGATCCCATTAGCGACATTTAACAGATGCAGCTCGACCAATCACAACAGATCATATTTCCAACCTACAGGCTTCAAAACATCTCCCTGTGGTACATTCATAGTCTCCAAGCGGATGTTGGGAGGCAAAAATGTATGTTTTCTCAGTAGTTGCCTACTTCTGTTACAAACTGACTCCCCATATAATGCTAGTTCACCTTTATCCATTGGGTAGCCTATATCCGTTGCTTTTAAAAACAGGGTATTTGGGGGATATAACGTTGATGAACATTAGTTTCAAATTGCAATATTTTTAGGATATTGCAGATTAAAACTATCACCCACCGACTTGATTTGCCTAAATACACTGTTTCTAAAAAGCAATGGATATAGTTTACCCAACGGATACAGGTGAGCTAGCATTAATACTTTTGTAACAGAAACTGGCAGCAAGTTTGCATGCCAAGATGTGCTGGGGAGGTCTTTCCATTCTGATGCTGAAAGGGCAGCAATGCTCTCAAATAAGGGTAAAAGTAATAAGTAGCAACATGTGTGCCTTCCAGTTGAGACAGGTTATGAAATGGTTAAAAGAATAAGGGAAAGACGTAGGAATGACTTATGCAATCAAAAGTGTGTTGCATACCACAGAAGTCACATTCTGGGTACCGAAAAGAAACATACATTGTACTTTTTGTCATAACCATTATGATATTGGATAAAGTGCACAAAACATCTTTGCGCTAGATTAATATTTCAAAGCCCCAATAACCGATATAAAAGAATGCTGACTCCATTTATGTTCTTTCACATGAAGCACTATATATTGACTGAGTGGACACCTGCTGTATTGGGCAACATGTTCCTTCTTTTCATAGATTTTGGGAGGGATCCAATCTTGCTGGGAGGACTGACAGTGGTCCCTAGCACTTATAGTATGAACTGCAGTGCTTTGGTCACCTACACAAAAGGATTTTTCTTATCTCTGTATATCCCCAAACTACAACATTTGTTCCACTTAACATGGATTCACTTGATGCAAATATTTCTTTCTACTCAACTTCAGAAACAGAATAGAGCTTAGTCTGCCCTGGTCATTCTATGCAGTGAGATCTTTATTCCCTGTATTTGATAATGTTTATCAAGCAGCTTTTCCAGAACACTAGCATTTTAAAAAACTGAAAACCCAATCATAAAGTTCCTTACATGGATGGAATGTAAACATTTCTTCTCTCAAATATCAACATTTACAGCATCAGAAACATTTCCCAATAGCCCCAAACTCTACGCTACAAACGTGAACCATTATTGACAACATCATATGCCTTTCTTGGAACTGTACCAAACATCCACTATATACACATACATAATCTTTATAAACTGGCTTCATGTCACACTTACTGCAATGATGCTGAAACCAGACTGAGTGTAATTTCCTTGGTGAACCAAAAGAAGAGTTTCTGTAAACTAAACATATATATTCTCTATTGCACTATTCAAACATCACTAGGACTATTCCATTAAGTAGATGGGGGCAGTCAGGAGCTTCGAAATAAGACAGGTTGTACAAGGTTTATAGCACAGGAGGTGCTTGTAGAAAGGGAAATACAAACTTTAAAGGCAGAATAAAAAACCTTTACTGACTGCCCTAACCAGTTTCATAAACAGACACACCACCCTTTCCCTGTAGCCTAACAGTATTTGTTGCTATTATCAGAAGAAACATGGTCCAAGATGGCTTACTAGCATGTAGGGGGCTACCTGTTAAAGTGACCACCTCTACATGAAGACTGCCTGGCCAATGTGACCCCTTTTTGGTGACCCCTTAGCCATACTTTTCCCCATTGACACAAGCATTTAGAATCTTGCCTATGGTGACTACCTATCAAGCCTAAGGTAGCGAGTGTAAGGAGCCCGGTAGAATACGGATGGTACCCAGGCTACTACCTATCCAGATTTTATCGACCCCTTGAGTGGTCTGTACACTGATCTGGAGTCATACCTCTATAGCGGTCCCAGATTAGGTTTTAGTTTTTTTTCTAGAAATGGGCAACATAAAAGTTTGTAGGTTTATAAAACTGTACATTACAGGAAATGCTGAAATATACTTAGTACATCTTAAGCTCAGATTTAAACCATTGAAAAACTGGAGCAGAAAACATTCTCAATGTTTGACACTACCATTAATTTGCTGTTTGAATGCTACAAGGCTGTCACGTTGCATCTGCTATACAAAATTTGATGTCTAAGACACTAACTTCATAGAGAAATGACTCTCGAAACGATTTTCCATGAGTGTGAAAATACTGCATCACCCACATAGAAATATAGAGTGTACAGAAAGGCTTTTGCAATGTAAAGACTGATCCTTGCTGCATCTTCACTGGAAGTCAATATCCTCCAAAAACAACTCTGCATATTTTCAGCCTGGACTGGACAATGTTAACAGTTTACTCCAACTTTCCCACAGTGATTTGGGGTCCCAGCCCTCCTACTGCCAACAGACGACCTCCTCTGATGGCGTCTAGCGTCTGTACTGCCTTGCCACCTCCATCTACTGATCCTAACACCTGAAAATACAAACAAAAACCCAAGAAGAGTTTCATTAGGTTGGTATTCACAGGGTATTAAGGTTCTTTGTACACAAAAAATACCAATTACCTACCAGGTAAGCAAAACCCACTATCCTTAGGATTAGATACAAAGGACAGCCAAAGGGCAACAAAAACATTGGCAGTTTATTGGTATTGGTTCAGTACAAAGAACCCACAAATGAACATACTTCCTCTAATGCAAAAATCAGTTGTCTATCCTATAATTGCTACAAGACTTACTACTTCAAGCCAACTTCAAATACCGGTAGCTACATGTAGTGAAAATGACTGGTTGTTTAATAGTTTCAACTATCTTTTTTAGAATAGAAGTAGTATACTGATGGCAGATTGTGTCTATCTGTTGTCTGTTATAGTGAGTTCATATATCACAATGAAAGGTTTATCTGATGTTTTGATAAAATGGAGTTACAAAAGTTAAGTTGCAGATATTTTACAGAGGGAGGAGTTTGATAATGTCTCATCAGTGCCCCCTATCTGATAAATCCAGTATTGCAGAAAATTTTAGTGCATTTCTGCAACAGGAAGGCAAGTGGCACTAGTAATAATAATCTAAGTTTGTCACTTTCTTACTGAATGGAAATGTACATGTACCTAAGCAATTGTCATTTTCCCAATTTCTGAATAAAGTCATCTGTGCCACAGCATCAATAGTTACATAGGCACAGGAGATGTAATGCTAATTCACCTTTTCCCCCAGGGTAACCTGTAACTGCTGTCTTTAAAAACAGGGTATTTAGAGAAATTAAGTCGATGGACGGCAGTTTGAAAGCCCGCCAGCACCATGTATTCAAACATACATTCTAGAACTATACCATTTTTTAAAACAACGAATATAGGTTACCCCACGGATAAAGGCAAACCAGTGTTAACCAAACTGAATGAAACAACAGTTTCCGTACATTTCCATTCTTCGTCTGTATGGCCTGAGCGCTGTTGGTGCCGCTGCCGCCCGCCAGCACCACGTCGTGGTCGCAGAACTGGGCGCAGTACAGGAACTCTCCGCCCTTCCCCGCGGGGAACGGTATCGTCTGTAGCAGGCTGCGCTCCTGGAAGTGCCACAGCTGGAGCGAGCCCTTCGCAACCCACGAACCTGTCAGGACTTTGTTATCCTGGAAATACAAGCATTGAAGATATAGAGAAGATATAGAATAAAAAGAAATGGGAAAAAAAGGAGTACAGTACAAGCCGCTTCATTGCAAGGCCTATTGCCAGTGAATTTTGGCAATTACCTGGCTGGTGCAAAAATGCGAAGTTATCTAGCTGGACCGCACTGGTTTGGGATTTTGGGATTCTGTGCAGTTAACAGAAGTATGCATAAATCCATTATGCAATTAACTGGCTTCTACTGTATTGGAGATACATGTACCTTGATGATCATTTGTTTTTTTTCCTTCTTAACAGTTCCTGCTATATAAAAGTCTAGTGTTCTGTCTAGCCCAGATGTTAAAGTGTAAGATTGATTGCTTTACAGTTAGAAATATCTCTTTGCAGAGTTTTCTATTAAATATTATATTTCAAGTATCAACTGGACGTGAAAAGTAATCCCAGGAGTCTTACCTTGATATCCAGGGCCGGCCCGCAGACGTGTGGTCCACCGATCACCCTCTTGGCACCTCCCTTTGTTCTGCGATCCCATATCTGATAAATGGGTAGAAAAGAGTACTGTGTAACATCTAAACATTACCAATGATAAGAAAATAACACTTTAGAATGTTTGGCTTTGAACACAAAATGCACAAATCCTGTCCCCATCACCGACCAAATTTAACTGTTTCGTCATGTCCTGAAATGGTAGTTACAAATGTCTAGTACATCAAACAACATTTCTCTAGTCCTCCTACACAGGCAACATTCAGCAAATCTTCAAGCAGATGTTTGAGGCCATAATCATGACAGTTTCTGACCGGGTATAAGATCTGATCTCATGACCCCACAAGGATCTGCATGCACCTGCACAATTCTTTAAAAAAAAAAGACATGGTTGCCCCTCCTTGTGTCCCTATGAATCACCATGTTGATCAAATCGGAAACCGGCATAATATTCCCCCTCTCCCAAAGATCTATCCAACATCCTCCAACTCTCAACCACAAAACTGCCCTCCTCCCACCTTGAGACTGTTGTCCCAGCCAGCAGTGATGAACATGTAGTTGTCCGTGGGGTGGAACTTGATGGCGTATATCCTCCTGCTGTGTCCTGATGTCGGCTGGACGTCCTCGATCAGCGGGTTGGGCGCCTCTAGAGTCTGCAACAGCTGAGGAAAGGGTCAAAGTAGAGATGAAAACGTTCATAAAGCCTCTCACCCAGCCAATAAGCTTCAGCCGTATCTGTTTATATCCAGAAGAGTCACAGAATTTGAAAATCGCATGAGGGTCAGGCATATTTTCTGCTGAAATGTTGCTGAAAAGTTTACGAGCTGTACATGTAAGTGACAATTTTGCAGTTAAATGCCCACTGTTACTCAACCAATGTGCAATTTTTTTGGGATCAGCAGATGTTTGCATTTCAACAAGCCCTGCCCTATGTGATATGGTATGTGATATGGTAGATTAGGAGACAACACAGATTCGAAAGCAAGGATAAAAAACTTTCATTTCAAATCAATGGTAAGTAAGCTTAAGAATGGATAAACCTATACAGCAACCACTTTTTGTTGCTCAAATATGCTAACTTAAGTTGTGCATACCTCGAAAGTTTTGCTGTCATACATGCGTATGTGCCTGTCCTTCCCTACTGTGGCAAACACAGTTCCGTCCAGGTTGAAGTCCATGGCATTTATCTCATTCTGGTCCTCTGTAAATTAATGGTGTACAAATTATATCTGGTAGAATACAGGTACACCTATTTGGGCAGCAATGTTGAAAGCCATCAGCAGTTCTGATCAGAAGATAAAAATCATCAAATGAATAAGAAAACAGGCTACAAAGTGTGAATATCTTCATCAAAGGCACACAGATATGGGTCTGTAAGTTTTGGACTCAGGACCAGACTATATTGCACACTGTGTGAGCACTAAAGGTTTAGGCCTTTACAGACATGTGTGTTGGATGTAGGAACTACCCTGTAGACTGTGTCAGCACGTGTTTTAAAGGTTTACAGATAAGAGTGTTGGATGTAGGACCTACCCTAGACTGTGTATACACGTGTCATCAGATATACAATGTAGGTTCACAGATACATGTATAGTAAAAGTGTATGTGGATGTACATTGTAGGACCTACCCTGTAGAGTATGTGTGCATGTTTCAGGCTCACAGATATAGTAAAAGTATTGGACAGGACCTACCCTGTAGACTATGTGTGCACATGGACGTCTCCAGCTGCCAGCAGCCGATGTTTCCATCAGCCCCAGCCTCCAGGATGATACCATTATCCAGGGGGTGGTAGCACAGGGACATGACAGCCAGGCCCCTCCGACTCGACCCCTTCTTCAGGGCAAGGTTCATCTCCCCATTCTCAGGGTTGTACAACTGTGAAAAAGGGAGCTTTGTCGTCATGTTCTTGCATGCAGCACAATCTCGGTAACAGGTTACCCAAGACACAAAAGAGTACAAATTCAAGTTTGTTTGACTGCTGTTTGTTCAGAACTGTGAACAGCTACATCTAATACTAGTTCACCTTCTTATCTATGGGGTATATCAGATTCCGTTGTTTATAAATGAGCAATTAGCCCTCTGGCATGATTTTGCAATACATGAATATAAAAACAAGATATTTTGGGTGACAGGTTGACAGACAGTGGTTTCGAACTGCAATATCTAAAATCATTCTTATTTCAATGTATTCCAGATTGAAACCACCATCTGTCGCCTTGATTCCCTTGAATACCCTGTTTTTAAAAACAATGGATCTAGGTTACCCCAGGGACGATTGTGAGCAATTAAATTACAGTTTTCTATTTGCAAAAATCCTGCCCGAGGGCTGGATTTAGGAGTTAAGTCATACAGTACATAACACTAGTTACTAGTCCACCATAAGGTACATATAATACAATTACTATTGATGAACTGTCCAACGTTCTGCAAAATTAGTGCATATTGTGATTTTAGCAAAAAGGTAATTTTTTGGTGATCTTCCAAATAGTAAAAAAATCAAATGATACAGCCAAACTGCCAAGACAACTTTCTTGTATTTTTTTTCTTAAAAATGTTGACATACCTGCACTGCACCATTGCCAAATCCCACGGCCAGCTGGTTGCCGGTCAGAGAGAACTGCAGACTGTAGGCTCCAGCTAACTCCCGCTGCACCGGGATGTGACTCAGCGTCGTCAGCTTGCTGAAGGGGTCCTGCTCCTTACTGATCTCCCTCCCAGCATCCAGCGCTGCTTCAAGACGTCTTCTGGCCATGGCACGGTCGGAAGACTGTTCAAGATGATACCAGGGAGGATGAGTGCTTCCTCAGTAGTCACTGCATTCTGTGGGCAGAATCACAAAATACGAACATCCAGTTCATATTCTCGAATAAACAATTTCTTCTTTTTTTTACTGGCATTTTGCTTGTCACATTGTTTGGAAACCTGGGTGATAAAAAGGAGGATGGGTGCTTGCTCAGTAGTCACTGCATTCTGCGGAGAGAATCACAAAGCTTTACAAACATCCGGTTCATAGTCCCACATTATGTGCAGATCAGCAGTTTCTTTGTTTTTCTGCAAATTGCACTTGTCACACTGTATGTGTGGAAAACAACCAGTTTTTGTCCGAACAGGTGTTCCTTAATAACAACAGCTAAAAATACTATGGTAATTGCCACAAATTGCAGCATGCGTGTTGTCAAGGACATTTGAGATTATCACCTTGCAATAGGAGAACTCAAGAATGTTACTGATAATAATAGAACAATACACTCGAGCTCGGGTGACTGGTATACATACAAGTATGACATTGTACCTGCTGACATGAAGCTTATTATTGGCAATAGATTTTCTATAACAATGTTGAATAAATCATATTGGAAAGAGAAAAGATAGTGGATGCTCTCTGACAACATCTACACTTATGTCACTTAAAAGAAGTTAGATAACATTTGCATTGTGTATCATATTACCTGGATTTTTAACCTTCATCAATGTGATAACTTATCTTTCAGTTCAAGCCAAACTCAAACTCAAACTGAGATATTACTTCTCCAGTATTGTGCAAGTCTGTCCTAGTCACTATAGTCTGAATTGCACTACTGCCTATTGTACTGCATTCACTGCTTCACAGAAGTATCAGTTTTAAGCTGCATTAGAGAGGCTCTTGCAATACTAAAGCCATTTCTGTGTACCTCAGGTGTCCTCAAAGTTACAGACCATGACTAATAATAGCAAACTCAAAGCCCTTCTACAGATTAACCTGGGTGTGAAGTGGCGTACAGAATACTGAAGTGGTTTTGTGTAGTTATCGGGTTACTCTGGGTGCTATTTTTTGCAGCATAGCATAAACCTGAGGAACAGAAAGGGCACTCCATAGAATATTGAGTACAATGGGTTTTATGGAATTGTGCATGAAAAAAAAAAGACTGAAACACTTGGGTACAACGGGTTCTAACTTCTATGGAATGTGCATGAAAAAAAAAGAGAAGCACTTTCTACATGAGAGGAATAGTCAATGAGAACTAAGTATTGTAATCCTATAAGGAAAGTTTTAGACCTCTTATTGCAAATAGTTTAAGTATCCTAGGTTAACAAAGCTAATGCTGACTAAACTTGCTTTCTGTGCAAGTAGTGTTGAATGTGTTACGTGTAGCTTAATTCTTGATATCTGAACTCAAAGCATAACCATGACTTTGAATATGTACACTCCCACCTACAACACTACAAGTTCATGTACACATTTTACAATGACTTAGCAACCCATAAAAGATCCTTCAGTAAACATCATCAGATTTAGAAAAGCTAAGTGTCAACTAACCCCAAATCTGGAAGACACAGATCCCACGCTCCAGTTCACTAAATGCTATATAAGACAAGAAAATCACCTCATGAAGCCACTGAGCCAGGCAAACAACTATAGCTGGATACCGTGCTGCCTCTACAATGACATGTACACTACAAGTTCATGTACTTCAGTTCAGCCCTTGACAAAGACTTAGCAACCCATAAAAGATCCTTCAGTAAACATTACCAGATTTAGAAAAGCTTGTCAACTAACCCCAAATCTTGAAGACACAGATCCCACACTTGAGTTCACTCAATACCAAGACAAGAAAATCACCTCATGAGGCCACTGAGCCCAGCCAACAACTAGCCAGATATCTCGCTGCCTCTATAATGATTTAACGTGATATTTATGCAGCAGGTTAGACCCAATGGGCTGTAAATCTTTGATGAGTTTAACGACCTGCAAGCGTCGCCGCCGAAACCCTTCAACACGACAGCACCTCACTGGTGCTATTCTTCTCCCCGACTGGGCGACATTAACTCTCACAATTCCGGGATTTGTTCCTGGGGAGGCGGCTTAGAAGCCGGGCTGACCTTCAAGACCTTGTGTGGAAGGCGGGAGTGAGATCGGCCACCAGAGTCGTCCCAGATAAAACCCTCGCTGCTCGGTGATGTATTTGTTACTATGGCAACCACCACAGGTGTATGAAACGGGCAGGAGACTTGAGACAAATGTACCCAAAGTCCATCAATCAAAGCTAAGGTTGGACAAAAGCTTTATGTGTTGCAATGAAGTAAGCTTTTTAGAAGATCCGCCGACAGGGAGTTTTTTTGTTGCTTGAATAAAGAGCATTTGTTCGATGGTGCGGAAGACATTTCTAGCATAATGAGAGTTAGAACAGGGATAAGTCGGGAACTAGTCCATAGATTAATGATTTGCGTCATGAAAAGCTCCTATTACAGTGAAAATAAACTAATATATTCTCAACAATAGCTGAACAGCTTTCAATGTTTGTTGATAACTGTCATGTTTGAATACACTGCATGTTCACAAAGGTTGGGTAATGTTAGACATAACATTGAATGAAAAAGTTGTTACAAAACACAGGTATTAAAAGTCTATTGTATATTGTGAAATTTGTGTACCTTTATACCATACACACACATTAGAGGCCAACCAACTTGACTTACATCTTTGTACATGTTTGAATAAGTGATTTGGATTTTACAAGTTCCATGTATAATTAATGGAGGCTGCTGAAAGTAACAATCATTCACTTGAACCCTTTGAGGTTTGTGTTGACAAAGGCATAAGCAAACGACTCCTAATGGTATTAAATGGCCATATATGCTTTCAGTCTCAGGTGGGCTGATATATACATTTTGCAAATGGTCAAAGATCACACTAACACAAAAAGCAGGAAGTCAGTACATGCACATGATTTTCTGAAAAGAGGAACTATATGATACGGTTACTTTCCAACTCAGATTCAGTTACTCAAACCTGAAATTGTCAAAAGAGCCTGGAAAGATCTCACTGCAGGCCACACCAATTTAATATGCTGGTTCTTGCACAGTTTCAGCAGTTTCAGCAATCAAGGCACAATGAAAATAGAGGGCTACATGTATTCTCTAAGCAGAGGTTAGGTTGCGGAGATATTAGTAGTACTGTAGTCAGGATTTTTACTGGCTTGCAAAATGATAATGTACATATAAAATTATAGGAAGGAAACTTGCATTTGACTCTGTTGACTCCCTGAAACTACGTATGCACACCAATACAATAGCCTGGCATCCAAACCTATTATAGCTGTGCATGCCAAGATTCTTTCGTCCCCTCTGCTATTTGCTCACTATTTGCTATTTGCGGAAAGAACAAAAGAGACTTGAGAGGTTTGCAGAACAGGCAAATGCATTAAAAAGGCTTTCTCCTCAGACTCTGTTTTCATCTTGAAATTCCAGTGTAAAGTTGTTTTCTTAAATGTGAAAACCAAGAAATTTGATGTTGCCTACTAACAAAAGTAACATGTAGCGTCAGTAGTAGTGAACTAGTATCTTGATACTTGGTTGTTCTCAAATTTCTTAGTAATACGTACATTTAAGTCCTTGACCCATATGAGCAACCCTCTACATATAATGGGTCTGAAGCTGTGGATCCTTGCCAGTACTGATCTGGGATGAAGACCTTCACCCCTAACAAATGCCGTGCAATAAAGTTCTTATCTTATCTGTCACTTTCAAACAAGGTTCTTGAAGTTTTGTTCTCCAGGTGCCATTGTTGTTGTACACCTGTCCGTCATCCTTATCCACACCCCAGGGTTTAGCCAATGCTATGACAGATTGAGGACAGCAGTTTTCCATCATCCAGCGATAAGTAGGTGACAAATGTGTCACTTTTTACAGGCCAGAGGATCTACTTAATGGTCTGTGTGTGTGTAAAGGTCGGGTGTGACTGATTCTTTGTAAAGGCTTGGAGACATTTATCAGTGCCGGCGGACTCCACTGTTTGGGCTGAATGCAATCTCTCTGACTACCAAATACACTGATATGGACTCAAGACAGCAAGTATTCATTACGGACATTGCCTTTAAAACAGCATAGACTTGCTCCTTTGAACTGGAGAAAATTTGTGTCATGAAATAATATGATGATTGATGATAAATGTTCCAAGAATGTTTGTATAGATTTTACGTCAGATCTAAATGACAGACAACAGTTGCAGACATTAGTGACATTTAAAGCTCTATATTGACCAAGTTTAATCAGTTTTGAAGGTCATCAAGGCTGAGGTTTACTTTGAAATTTGAAGCTTAGAAATAGAAGTTCAGTTGACACAAACTCAAGCACTCAAGGGAGTCAAGGCGATTAAAAATCCAGAGTATGTCGATGTCCTCTTTTGGCATAAAAAAAGAGGTAAAGATAGTCCCATAGCCTATTGAGCCTGTGGGGCAGTAGGTTGTTGATGTTATCACTGTGTCTAAGGTACCTAAGTCAGAGCTCTAGATGTCCTCCCACCGCCTTTCACTTCCCCAATCAAAATCAGATAAACCATTTTGACAGCTGGGTGAAGACTCAGAAGTGATGAAATTTGAGTAAAGTGACACAACTTCTACGAGCCAAGGAGGTCAGAGGAATCGAACCAGTAACCTCTTCATATTGTGTACTAGCCTAGCCACTCTGCCATTTGACTCCACTCTTTTGGCAAAAAGTGTTCTGAAACTCCTCACAGACACCACACAAGTAACCCAGGCTACCTAGATAGAGGAAATGAAAGGGTTTACCTTTCCAGGTGTGCATACACCTGTGCAGGTAACCTAGCAACCGTCCAGTACTTCAGAGTGGTGTTAAAATGTCTGCTGACAAACAGAGGGACATTATCCTGACCAAATGGGGTGAGAGAGGCACGTATTCTGGAGACACGGTGTTACCTGTATAAACAAGTACAGCTTGCACGGGACCTACATACTTACTGGAAACACCTGTCCTGTGGCATGCTTACAGGTTCTTAAGATAAATCTCCCTCTTACAAATCTTTAAGCAAACTCATCATTCACACACAGGATTTACAAGTCCTGCTGTATCAAATCACGGTTGGTGTGTCTACTTACTGCTGTCTTCAGAAATCTGTGGAAGGGATAGGTCTAGTGGTCCGTAATTGTAAGAAACTTTCCTTTAACTTGACAGCTCATCAGGGCTCAGGTCATTCCTTGCAAGGCATTCAGTGGATGTTTTCTTGAGCTGACTCAAAGAGTTATTTTTTCTAAATCTTGGGACTTTGTAAATTTGTAATTAAGAAGACATAACAGAATCTTACCTGTGACACTTTTGAAAAAAAAAAAGTAAATATGAATGACACTAAAATGCAGAAGTGCGGGATGGTGCAGTAGACAGTGACGGTTCACTATGCATGATCACACCTTTTAGAAATAGGAGTCTGGTACTTAAATATAGCATATCTTGCCACGTTACTGTTGAAAGCCTAACAGCAGATGCGTTACACAAGTTCAAAGATGTTGACAGACACGGACTCAATGATGGATGAGCTAAGAGGATAAGCCTTTTGGTCTTGTAAGCTTTGATCCATTCAAGTGCACTCAACGGTAGATGTTCTTAAAACATACTAACACAGCAGCAACATAACTCAACGCCATTCATGTATTCACATTTGTTGAATCCAGTACAGCAGATTTCAAGAGACTCGATGCTACAGACAGATTTGTATATATCTTTAGAAATTAGAGACTGCTTTGCTATTAGAAAGGATAATGTCACTCGTGATTAGCCCAACTCATGATTGTAACACTATATCAAAGAATGTGTTAGCCCTTCTTGTTATGTTAATTAGGATGTTGTCTTATTCTATACACCTATTTTGTACTTTGTGTAATAGTCGTTGCCATACATTGTACCATGTAAAAATGTCGTGCAATAAAGTTCATATATACTGTATTCTAATAATATAAGTATTCCTTCAGTACAGCAAGTTTCTTTCCCAGTTTAGTCAGCCATTTTGCCCCATTGCTCAGAATACCAGGCCAATACAAGTCACATTTTTGGCCAGAGCAACCGGAGTGTTCAAACAGGCAGTCCCTTTCATCCGTGAATAGTTTCATTATGCCGGTAAATCACTGGGCATTAAGGTTTTTTGTATACAACTAACACCAATAATTACCTGCAAAGTCCTTCTGCTACGTTCTTCAGGGCAGAGGGACAGACTGGTTCTACTAAGAATACTTCTGGCTCAGTTAGGGCTGTGTCTCCACCTTTACATTTTTTCCCTGTCCCTCTCATTGTTTGGGAGCCAATGTTGTTGAATTTCCTTGTCAAATTAAAACTGTCATTTCAAGCCTATGAAAACACATTTTCATCAATCTTATGTACTCAGAAGTTCAGTTTTTTTGGATGGATGGGGTTACAAACAAATTTCTGATCCAGGACGGACATAGGGATGGGTGCTGGAGACAGCCCTGGGTTTTCAATGCTGCTAAGCAGTGGGAAGTAGAATCATTCAGGAGTGTGTGGAGAAAGGCAGTGGATGGACTTCCAAAACATTGACACAGTCTCCCAGACAGCAGACAGCATACCATGCTAAAAAGTCTAACTCTCTAACTCTCTAATTCTTAAGTGTGAAATAGAATGGGGAAGAATTTGCAGTAGACTCACCTCCACTTTGCCCTGAGAGTTTGCTGTTGCTGAGCTGACTTTCAGTCAGTGTTGATCTGGGAGCACTGGAAGTTGGGACAGCTGCAAAGGGGACAGTTCATAAACCTCTGAGGGTGGGTTGACTGAGAAGTGATGACTGACATAATAGAAACAGTCTGATTGTAATTTCTTGACTATTTCATTTGAGTAAATTGTAGGAACATAAATGTATTTAGGCAAGAATATCAATTGATTATAATTAAGCACTGTCTAAAATGCAACTGTCAGAATGCTGGACTGTCCCTTATGGCCATTGTTTACCTGACAACTATTTAACATCTTCATAAATAAGTCATAATTGAACAATTAAGCCATCAGTCATGAAATAACAAACACAATTGTCGACTCACAAAAAGTACCAATTATTTGTCTTCAAACAAAGTCGACATTTTTTCCGTGGTGTCTTTTGTATCGGTAAGTAGGGAATGACATGAATGGCCAGGAGGACATCGAACGCTCTGACTCTGAAAAACATGGGCACAAACCGTGGAGAGTGTATTTACACACCGCTGTTCTCAAACCTTTCTGTTGATGATGCTCTAAATGTTGCTTGTAAAACTACAATACAGTTTGCTGAACTGTGTCAACCCAGCCTGTCACCTTATCTGATGTTATAACATCTAATGTAGACATGTGGCTGTAAATTAATTCAAGTATCTAAGCAGAAACAACACTGGGCAGGGAACACTGGCTATGACAGACAGGTTTGTACAGTGGAAAAGGAAATTTACAAGCTGAAGTGAGTTTGGGAGCAATGGCTTCAAGTCTCAGCAATAAAATTAGATTCTGTGGTCTCTCATGACAATTTGCAATGTTTTGTTAACGTTGATAATGTCACAGACTTAATCATACAAAAACTCTCAAACTGTTACTGGTGGGGGATAGAAATAACTTTCTTTTTTAACTACAGCAGCACAAAATCCCTTACTTCAACCAAGGAGCTTTTACCTTGCTTTAATAGATTAATATTTAATCAGTCTTGATTTAAACACTCAAACTTTACGTCACACCCCATAATAACATTACGACAATAATAACAAATGTCAGCCATGCCATTCCAAAGGGTAACTTTTCAGCACAATGCTGATATGTTCCTTTTTTTAACTACAATGGTACATAAGCACTAGTCTAATACTTCAACTGATCAATATTTTATCAGTCTTAATTCAAACGCTCAAACTTTCTCTTGGTGTGTGCCCTTATCAAACAATGATCACCTTATTGGTCACCATGGGCAAACACTTTGGCAAAGTGGATTACGGTTTTCAATAGTATCGAAGAGTGTTTTTATTGTCAGATGGTCTCCTAGGCAATGGAATTTTTGTACATTAAATTAATTAACAAGTAAGCATTGCAATTCATGGTGGAACATTGGTTTAGAATTAATACACGTTGAAACTTATTTTGCAAGTTTAAAAAAGATCTTAACTGATCTGGCCATCCTGAATTCTACCTAAAATGAAGTTAGAGAATCAATGTGTCACCATCCTCTTATGGATGCCTTTAAACCTTGGGTCCTTGTTTAAACCAAGGCAGTCAGAAATTGTTACCATCTTTCAGCACAACATTTGCTTTGAGATTATGTGAATCCAAGGATTTCACAGCACTGATTTTCAGACAGGCTTACCCAATGAAGGAGAACTACTCTGTCAAAGGAATACTTAGTTACCACAGCAACACCATGTAATGTTTCATGATTGTGAATACTGGCTGTTGAAGGTATTTTTTTAGTAGAATAAACAACATTTGAAAAATTATATCAATCCTTTATATACTAGTTGATTATACAATTTTTGTTGGGAATACAATGTAGATTGCACTTCAAGTGTGAATCTGTACTAAGTTATAAGTCAACCCACATAAACAGTGCAACCCTGTGATTTGTTGTCAGGGGAGCAGTAATTGGAGGATCAGTATTTAGGTGTGGTGACCACTCAGTGAATTACTGTACTGATAAATATCTGGGCGAGTATTCTCAACATATAGTCTGATGTTAATTTACATCAATGCTATGTTGGCAACACATTATGTCAGTTTTTTTGCAAAGCTGAAGTTACCGTATTCTACAAACATTACAAAAAGGGACAATCCAGGAGGAACTAAAAAAAAAGATAGTAACTAAAAAAAGTTTGCAAGCAATTACAGAATATTCACATTAACATGCATGTCTTACTCTTAACACATTCATAGAATCATACATATGGTGACCAGCCACACTAACTGTCCTGCCACTTGCTGAATTCATATGTAACACAATAGGCATCTTCTACATTTTCAGTAACCATGGCGACAGTCATCTGGTCATGGTCAATGACCTTATTTGTTTGGAATGAAGGAACAAGAAGGAACAGAGCAAAAAATATGTTTCCCTTGAAAGTATCTAACATTATACGTAAAAGTTTTATGATAATGCCATTTTGCCCCCTACAACAATTTTTGCTTCATTCTGGCTTTTTGGCAGAATACATTTTTTTCTTGTAAATTAGGGTGCATTTTTACGCATCTTTTTAGCATAAAAGCTTGTCACAAATGATTGAGCACAATCCTGGTCCACTCCTGGTCTTTTTGTCTGTTACATCATCATCATCATCATCATCATCATCAACATCATCACCTCATCATTACAACATCATCATCATCATTTGTGTTACTGTCAGATATGACGTTTGCGACTTTGCGTAATAAAAATGGAATGTTCCTGGTTTCTTTTTGGCTGAGGATGAGTTGTATTCTTAACAATGGTTGACGTGATTCTATGCTCAAGTATTTGGAACTTAAGACAAGTTAAACTTTGTAGTTTAACCAAATATGGTTTTACTTCTAACGAAGTTTCCATTTTTCAATAGTGTCCAAAGACCCATGCTCCATGACCCCATTTACTTCATTTTCGGCCTTGGTTGTAGACTTTGGCCCAACTTACATCGAGATCCTGCACAAGGAATATACCACAAGATCATCACCTACCTTTTAGACTTACTTCGGGCCAGCAGATACCCAACAAAAGGCATAAAATCATCGAAAAGCAGGAAAGTTGACTGCACAGAATTTGTTGTCCGCGCGCTAGCAACAAAGGGGGTCAGTGAGGTTAAAGGTCATTGAAACTCGTATCCAGGGTAGTGTATCATGCATAGCTGCTGGGCAAAAACAAAAGGAAATTGCGTTAATCGTTTATGATAAATCGATGAACTATTTTTATCAAAACTTCTCATATCAAATCTATGGCTCAATACCTTTGTTTCGCTTTCTTTGAGTAGTAAGCGGTTAATTTTAAGCTTGGGAACGAGAGTACCAAGATGGCGACGTTCATAGCATCTGGCGGGCGAGTCTGGAGAAAGTTTGTCAAAACTTTTCCTTTAGGCTCAAACTTATCTCTAAAAAGATCCCCTACTAGTGCACTAGCGAACGGTAGACTATCTAGCACAAGCAGTGAGAACGTGCTAGTCAGTAAGGATGAGAAGAGTGGCATCGCGACGGTCCGGATGAACAACCCTCCCGTCAACAGTTTGAACACCGCTCTGCTGCTGTCCCTCAGGAGTTGTTTTGAAGAGCTGGAGAAGGACAAGAGTTGCAGGGCACTCATCCTGACTTCTAACAAACCGAAAGTCTTCTGTGCTGGGCTGGACATCTTGGAACTTTATCAGGTGATTTGAGGAAATAAAAAGAGCGATTGTGCACACGTCAGTGTGTCAGAGGTCACTTGATTTGTACTCTGTGGACCTTTCAAATGTAAATTTATATACTGTGTCAAGTCTAAAGTTAGTTAAGATTTTCGTCAAGCCACATTCCCCAAATATGCCACACTATTTAATTTTATGAATGATATCCTCGCGAGACCTAAAAGCTGAGACAATGTATCGAAAGAAAGAAAGATATATTTTGTTGGGGGAGTTTGTGCCAGGCCCATCAGTAGTTCCAAATACCTGTCCAATTGTCTTGTTCCATTTTCCCATCCAAAGTCGTCTAATTATAAAGGCCTTTTATGTACATGATTAGGTCTCCAACTTCTGATAGATATCAAAGCCCTCAGGGTGACTCTGGGTGGAACAACTTGGAAGTTGATGCTAAGTTGTTATGTCTTCCCTATTACAGAAATCTCCTGACTATGTTGGTCAGTTCTGGGAGAAGGTTCAGGACATGTGGCTATCCTTGTATGGTTCCCGCCTGGTTACCATGGCAGCCATCAATGGCCACTCCCCTGCCGGAGGGTGCCTGCTCAGTCTGGCCTGTGACTACCGCATCATGGCAGAGGGAAACTTTGTGATAGGTAAACTTATTCCTTTCATTTGAAGACAGTGGGTTGCCCCTTCAACTTATATGGTGTTAGAATATGATTTTGATAATTTTGCTTTTTACTATTACTCTAAAAAAAAGCTTCATTTGTGGACTTAGGTAAATAAGAGGAAATTCTGCCAAGTGAAGCCACCTGCACACTTTCCATGGTGCTGAACGACTTTCCACTGGAGAGTTGAAGCTACTGGGATCAGGAAGATTTGGCACTTAACCAACTTGGCCCAGTCACCTTGGCCCAACACGCTGGTCAACTCATCCCAAACCCTTCTCAACTTTTTGCAGTGTCTGATCTCTGATGTCCTTAATTACAGCTCCACCTTGAGAATGATTAGTGCTGTTTGGGTTATCATGTGAAGTGAAAAAACAGTACCACTGAAATGTCCTATGTCATAAGTTATGAAACATGAAGTCAGGGTCAAGAGATGGAATATTAACCAAAGTAAACAAAACCTCATCAGTCCACCCTTAATCTTAATCTATTTTGGATTGTCAAGATGTTTCTTGTACATTCTTACTCATTAATTACTCATTAATTATTTTGACAAATTTTGCAGGGCTGAATGAGACCCAGCTGGATCTAGTTGCCCCGTTCTGGCTGCGGCAGATGATGGTTGATGCCATCGGCTACAGGCAGGCTGAGATGGCCCTGATGGTCGGTGCTCTGTATCCATCTAACAAGGCCTTACAACTGGGCCTGGTGGACAAGGTGGGCCTGGAGGGAAAGAAAGGGAAAGAGGGAGGATGAAGGGGAGGGAATAAGAGAGGAGAAAAAAGAGGGCAGAGAGCCATTAAAGAAGAGAGAAACCTGTACAAATTCTCTTGATCTCACTGTGTGGTAAATTTTGATTAACAAATGAGCAGATGGCAGGAGGTGAGGGTATATTGTAGATAAGTTAGAAATTGAGTTGCAGCTTGTAATGAAGAGGAACACATTGTACATTCCTCTCTCAAATTGACAAAATTGATGTTAGAGATCATGTGGACTTTTTTGTGGAGACATGTATGCCTCTTTTTGCTAATACTGAATATGGAAAAACTACCCTGGATTCCTGACTTAGCCTGGTATCCAGCCGTAATATAGCTCCCGTGTCTCTTCTCTCCTCTTCGTAATTGCGAAGAGGAGAGAAGAGACTCGGGAGCTATATTACAGCTGGATACCAGGCTATTCCTGACTTTCTTCCTGAATTTAGAACTGATGTTGCATGTGTATTTGATATTTTTCAGCTGGTGCCTATAGAAGATGTACAGACTGTTGCTGAAGAAGAGGTGAAGAACTGGCTGAAGATTCCGGACCAGGCCAGAGCCATCACCAAGATGGCGTCCCGTAAGCCGCTCCTCGACGAGCTGCGCAAACGAAAGCAGGAGGACATCCAGACATTCAGGGATGAGACCACCAGGGAATCAGTCCAACTGTCAATCCAACAGTACCTAGACAAGCTGAAGGCTAAAAAATGATGGTAGCTCATTTGCAACTGATTAGATGATAAGGAAAGCTGGAATATTTAACAGAAGGAGTTGATGTGATGTGAAAGTCTTAAGTTAATGAAACCGTAGGCTTTCTGTTTTTGCAAAATTTGCAATGTAAGTCTGCAAAATTGATTTCAGAAATGGTTGAATTAATGTATATACAGAAGCTGGATTATATTATTCTTGGAGTGGGATCAATGTTAATTGTTATTACGTGGCACTAAGTTGTCAACAATTGGAAAAAGGAGCTTGATCATTGTCTTCCCAAATAGGATCATTGTAAGAAGGATAAGTTTATTGCACTGTAAACTTACATGCCTATTAAAGTTCATAATAAAAAAAGTGTGTGATTTAAGTTTACCATGTGTTTACTTTCGTGTAAGATTCTTCCTTTTAAATGGAATTTGTAAACAGAATATTTGTACTTAAGCAGAACACCTAATTAACAATCTGCACTGTCCCATTAAACCGTATTACTTCTGACTCAAGAGTATCTTTCATTAGACTGGTTGGTGGTCTTTAAATGATGGACTGACATGATGAATTCATTGCATTGTTGTTCTCTTACATTGTATAGTTGTATGGTGTAAAAGCATATTATCAACAATACTTACTTGGTTACCGTTGACTGAGATAGGTACGAAACAGTGAAAAGAAAACTTATACTTCAAAACGTTAGTTAACCGTTATACAAGACGAAATGAAGGAAACAAACCGAAAACGTGATTGCATCGAACTGCAAAGTTAGCTAATTCCGCTAGAGGGCGCTAAGAAGAGGTGACGTTCTACTCAAAATGGTCGACAAGTTGAACACGTAACCAGCCCTTCGTCGAAAACCTTTGCCTCGTACGTCTGTAAGCTCTTTATGAGAAATTTTGAGAATCCACCGAGATTATAACTAGCCATGGATGACGGAGAAGACGTCGCCCTTGACTTTGGCAGCGAAGATGATGCTATGAGACATAAGAGAGTTCGGTAAGTTGAAGGGGGAGGGGGGCGGAAAAGATCAATGTCAGGTGCGATCTTACTGAACTGGCCACGTCACCTCATTCTAAAATAATATAAGATTGGCAAAGTGACTGTTACCTAATGAACCATCCAATGTTCAATTGTACCTACAAGGCTATAGACATTACAGTTTTAGCGTACATGTATAATCAAAGCTGATCTCAACAATCTGAGGGTCTAAAAAATGAGCAAAAGTTGGTGAGGCCAGGTGGCTGCTCCACACAGGTTGTCAGGGTCATGAATGTGGTTAATGTGGTTACATGTACATGTCATAGTACCAATCACTTCCCCGGTTCTAAAGATAGACTGACAGGAAAAGATGATTGCTTAGTAGGTTGGCTAAGTGTCTGCAGAAATGCTCAAATTGGTTGCTGCTCAGCTCAGTGCCTCTGTCAGTCAATTTTAGTTGTCGAGACAGATATGAAAGCTCCCTTGGGACTGTAAAAAGTGGTTGCTGGTTAGGTAAGTCTTAACTTTGTTGAATTGGAGGAGACTGTTTTAATGTGGCTTGTGACTGCAGGTTGCCCGTACCAGATAGTAGATGTAACGTTATGTGTTGATGTAAAGAACTTAATCTCAGTAAATAGAATGTGTGCTAATCCAAGCTGTTATGATTTTGTAGTTATTTACGTGAAAGTTTAGTCCATAACAAGTAGTACTTATCATGTGCAGGTTTCCTTGCACATCTCTACAATTTTTAGAATTTATAAAACTGGACAGCCTTTGGATCCCTAATGTTAAGGTTCGATTATTGTGAACATTTTTTGCAGAAGTCGAGAAGAGCCCTGTTGTCTTATTCAACACACTCTTCGTTTGAAGTTCCTAACCTAGGTAGCATCCTATTTCTACCGGGGCTCCTCACACTCACTACCTTAATTTTTTTAGGGCAGCGAGTGTAAGGAGCCCCGGGAGAAATAAGATGGTAACTAGGCAAGAAGTTCCCTCTTATAAGTAACTAATAAAAGATTTGTCTGTTTGTTCTGCAGGCATCCAGTGGCATGTTTTTTCCACCTGTTCTTCCGTGTGCTGGCCATAGTCACCTACCTGTTCTGTGGGCTCTTCAGTAACAGTTTCGTCACCAGTTTTGTCATGATTGTCATGATGTTGTCGCTGGACTTTTGGACTGTCAAAAACATAACAGGTGAGAAGCTTTAAGGCATCAGGTAGTCCCCATGTATCTAGAGGTGGTCACTTTTTTAATGTCTGCCCCAGTCCTCAGCTTAGCAGCTGAATTGTTATTTCTGGACAGAACACTGTCTTACACTTAACAATACTGAGTACTGACTACTAACATTACTTGACAGGATCAAATTGCAATGTGTCTGTGTGGCACAATGGCTAGAGCGTTGGAATCGGAATCAGTGGTCCCAAGTTCAATACTCGCCATGCCCCTGCCCCCATGACAGTGGAGTGACGCCCACCGAGCCTCACAGCTAATCTGTCAAAAAGGGTACCAAAAACACCTACAGTTTGGTGCGCCAGTGTGTCAACATCTGCACATTTGCCACTAAGACCTGTAAATTTTTTTTACAGGCAGATTACTGGTAGGCCTCCGGTGGTGGAACCATGTTGATGAAGACGGCAAAAGTCACTGGATATTTGAAGCCAGGAAAGTAAGTCTGCATTTTTTATCTCCATCCAGTTCCTTCAAGTTTCTCATTGACTGCAGAGACAAGCCACGGAGTCTCTGCGGTTCAGGTAAATTCAGGTAAATTCATTGTGAAGTACAGCTGTAGAGCTCAATAGCTAATAAGGAAACTGCATTTCTTTTAGTTTCTGAACTGGACAGCAGTTTGATATCAGTATAGTGTGGTACCAGTACCACTGAAGATTTTATAAGATATATTCAACATTCATGCCATGGAAATATAGAAGTTACATGTAAATTGATAGCTATTGTCTATTAAAGAAGATATTTGAGCTACCCAGTCCCTCATTACTTCTGTGTTTTTTGAAGTGTTTTCTCCCCTTGCCCCAGAAACCAGGCACCCTGCCGCCCACAGCTGCAGAGTCTCGTGTGTTCTGGCTGGGGCTCATCATCTGCCCCATCATCTGGAGCCTCTTCTTCTTCGGAACTCTGTTTGCCCTCAAGCTCAACTGGCTGGTATGTACATCATGATACTCTTAAGCTTAATGAGTCTCTTAACAAACAGTGTCATTTACACGCCCTTCAAGGTAATGCACTTAAGTCTAGTTTTACATGTGCATAATGTACTGTCTAGCTCTTTGTGCAAAGAATTTATGCCCTTCCTTGACTTTGTGCTTAGGATAACAACACATTTCCAAACCGGGGCCTGGCCGGGCTGTTTTAGGAAACGAAAAATTGATATGTATATGTAAAAATGTACACAAATAATGTCCATGACTATTCTCTTTACATCTCATGTAGTTTGGTGTCTTTTTATCATACTTTTCATTCCCGAATGCTCCCTGCCCTGGCTGGGACAAGTTTTGGAAATAGGCCCTGACGTAGGCCTAAGCGGGAATCTCACAGGACTTTGTGCCAGCTGTAGTGAATGGTTCTGACATGCCCACTGTTCCCTCCTCCCCAGGCTGTGGTAGTGGTAGGACTCTCCCTGAGCGCTGCAAACCTGTACGGCTACATCAGGTGTAAAGTAGGCGGCAAGAAGAAGCTGTCGTCAATAGCAACCAACTTCCTGGGCCAGCAGATTCTACAGAGGGTAAGAAAATCAATTTTTACTGGTCCTTTGATTAAGAATCTCTTTTGAAATATCTGTTGACAAATGATGGGAATGGAAGCTTGTCTTTTTAGGAAAGGGAGTGTGCGTTCTTTTCTGTGCATTCTTGTCTGTATTGTAATTTAAAAAATGCCCTTCAAGATACCTCACCAGCTTTGCAGGCTCATGGTGACAGTGAACTATTTTACACTGAACATCTAGGTTTTCCACACCAAATTCCAGGTGCTGTTTAACAATATCTAAAAAGGAAACCCCAGCTGTTATTGAAATGTTTCCGCTCTGTACTGAACCCTTACAACTGTTTACTTTTTTGCAGGCGACAGCTACGACACCTACTGATGCTTAATGGTACTAGAGCGGTGGATGAGATTATACATCGACAGTCAAAGTTGCTTGCAATGGTTTATATTATGAAAGAAAGTAGAGGAAGAGGTGGCTATGTGGTTTGTACCAGAGAACTGTAGATTGGGATCAGGTACATAATGTAGTTTAAAATATTTGTGCAAAATGATTTTTTTATCTGATTTATTCAAGCAGTTACTAAGTATTGTAGAGTAGAACTTGTTGCAAGGGCTAGTAAGGAATTTCTGGAAGGGATTATTGGTAATACTAAAAACTATAGTGAAAGGAGGTAAAAAATGCCTTTGCTGAATGTCCCTTTAACTTGCTATTTAACCTGCCGGAAGTGTCTGGTGCTTTCAACCACTACATGCTACAGAACCTGCTTAGTTTTGACAGGGGAAAAACTCTGCTTAACATCAGTTTTGTTGATAGAATTTGCATGTTTTTGTATTGCTACTTTAAGTGAATCCGTCGAATTCCCTATTTATCAAAGGCTTTAAGCTATAAGTTAGTAAGTTTAAGCTCTTCCAAATGACAGAGGTTGTGTTGTACTTGCAATATTTGCTTTCAGTGTATGGGATGTATATATTTATGTTATCATGTTGTAATCATCTTTAGGTAATGGTTGATTTATGATTTGAGATCCAAGAAGTCATTCTGATAGTGATAGGCACTGATGTACATGAATTCCTGGTATGCCTTGCCTTCTGTACAGAGAGATTATGTAGAATTCAGCCAATGTGTAACAGAACTTCCCAGTTTGAACTTATTGGGGAGATATAGTTTGTGTATAGGGGTAAATGAAATATAATGCAATAAGAATCATAGACTTCAGACTGACAATAGTATGGAATAAAGTTATGGTGTGAAGTAAACTCTGTGTAATTTTTCGGCATGCATGTAGCCTGATTAAATCTCGCTTATAGCAGCCCGCCCAACATCCGCCAGCCTCCTAGTGGAAGGTCCAGTTACAGCCCTGGATATCAGAGTTTGTGTCACATAGACTACATGTAGCAGGCATGTACATTGTAGCTTTGAAAAACAGTGAACAATACCACATGTATGCCAGAAGTACTCAACACACATCCTTTATTACAGAGAAGTGAACAAAATATACACAATACATTTGTGCAAAGGGCATTCCTAGAAATACATTATACACAGTATTTGCCAATTGTGAGAATTACTTGACATCAGAATTCTATACCATATAAACATGGCATGGATGACTATATTCATTCCAAGCATCTTATCCCCAAGTTCTTGCAAAGCACTTTGATTTCTGGAATTGCCATCAGAGGCGTGTCATGTTACTAATTTTTTTTTTACAATTCTAATTCATGTACAATTTTCACTATCTTGTGAAGATATTTCTAGATAAACTTTCCTCTACAGCCAGCGATGGTACATTATTGAAGTTTTACATATTCAAATTTGATGCTCAAAATATGAAGTATTTTGTGCAATGCAAAATTGCTAAAAGGCAACCAACCTGACTATCAGTTTCAGTAAAATGAGGTTTCAAGTTAGATTTTCTGAAATGCAATAGACTTTACACCTATCCAGTAGATTTGGAACAATCTATGTAGATGATGATAGCTCCAATATAGACAATATGAAAACAATATTCAACATAGATTTTGCCTTTACATAAAGATTGTCCCATCGAAAGTGAAGGTGTGACATATTTTGTATCCATTCAAAAATAGCTATTTTACACTATGACGTCTCTAGGCACTGTCTTGAACCACCCCCCTAGACTGCAGAGTGAGCGTGACCCTCCGTAGAGCGGGCTGTGCATGGGGGTACTCCTGATTCAGTCTGTCTACGATGGCGTTGAGGGTCTGCATGCGGTCTAGCTGTTTCTGTGTCTCGTTCTCCAGCGCGGTTTCTGTCCTGCACAGCAGCTTGTACTTCCCATCCTTCAGGGCCTGGTAGTGTTTTACCTTCTGCTGTTTGGAAACCAGCTCGGCAAGGTTCTGAAATAATGGGGAGGGTTTTCATATGAGTGAGTTTCAAATATGTATACATTTGTCATTGGCTGTGTCTGCTCATATACAAGCATGAAATTCTTAACGGATTATGACATGATTTTAAAATCTCAATTACAACCATTCTTTTTATTACATGTACATGCAAAGGTAGCTGCATTGCATGTAAGCAATACCCAATGATATTATTTAGCGATGGCAAAGGGAAAATAAATGTCACAGTGTTACAATGAAAAAAAAAGTATCAGATTTGAGAGAAAAATCTTACTGACTCAAGGATAAGTGCAGGACATCGTAAAAAGTCAACGACTGACATACAGATATGCCCACTACCACACTATTTCACAAACAGATGACCTAAAAATTGCGCATTTCCTCTCTACACCACCCTCTCTACAATGCTTCCCTGTGCAAACAGAACAGCGACCATGTGTTTCTCACCCTCTCCTTGATCTCCTGTATGTTGTCAATATCGCCCTCTAGCGTGTCCACAGAGCTCTGCAGCTGCTGACAGGTGATCTGCTTGTCCTCCAGCATCTTGCTCAGCTCCTGCTGCTGCTGCCGTAACTCCTGGATCTCACGGTCACACCCATTTGCATCCTGGGTCAAGAAAAACGTTTTGTTTATTGAAAATTGCAACAATGCAATAGCAAGTGAGCAATAGAAGGGGTATGGAGAGGTGTGATGACTATATGTACGAGAGGATGACTTTGGGGGAGACAACCAAGGAAACCCTGAGACAACTACTGATGAAAGACACAAGAAATACATCCATACACTTAACATGCTTATCAGACATGAATCAATTTAACTTGAAAGTCCAAACGTAAAGAGTCAACACAAAGATTGGATACTAATAAGGTCAGCTGTTCAAACATCGAACGGCCTGGCAATCCAGTTCATAGTCAAATGGTTATCATGTACACATTATCTGGACATGGTTAAGGGTTTCAAATCAATCTTGTCAATATGGTAAAGCCAGTAAAAAAAAAAAAGATGAATCTTCTTGAGTGCCATTCTATCTATTGATTAGATTTTCTGTAAGATTGCAAAATGTGCTGCAAAATGCATCTGAGGAGGCTAAGACCAAAGCTACCTGAGCAGTCTGCTTAATTTTCTTCCTCATTTCTCCCAGCTTCTTCTGGAAGTTTCCTTGTGTCACCACCTTCTTGTTGGTCTTGGCCTGGGCGTCGCCCCGCACCCAGATGGTGTCTCGGCGTGACACGGCAGACTCCATGTCCCGGATCATCTTCTCCTGTTGTTTCATCAGCTGGGAGTACCGCACCTGTGGGGTGGAAGGACTGTGTGGTTACATGCTTCTGCAACAATCTTTTACGGTAAAACTTGGTCAGAAAATACATGGTACAGGCAACCACCTTACATGGTACAGTTACAAAAAAGAATGAAGCAACCCAATCCACAACTCCAGCTGTCTGAAAGAAGTGTGGTGTGAGGACTGTGGTTAGAACACAGAAAAAAGCCTAAGGTAAGTCACTGGTCAGTGGTACTAAAACGTGCAAGCGATCTCAACCCAGTTCAGCTGTTGAGCAAATTTTCCTCTAGTTGTGACAGAAAAGACAGATGCTATGTACAGTAATAAAGGTGCATTGTACTGGAGAAATTCCTCAGCTTTTTTGACAAGTACAATGAACAGTGGACCACAGCTTATGTCCCGTCATAAGACCCTTTCCATAGGCGTACATGTCATGCAAGTAACGATAGCTTGAAAACAAAGGAATTACTAATTGTTGGTTAGAGTAGGGCATCTCCTTACCTCCATGCGATGGATCTCAGCTTTCATGGCGTGGATCTCTCCCTGGCCGACCTCGGAGTCCACGGCAGATCTCACCTCCCGCGCCAGCTGGGTCTTCTTCTCCCACAACATGATCTGACGTCTGCACACAAAGGAAACATGTTAAAGAAGGTACTCATGTCTCATATCTTCATGTACTAAGAATCTGATCAGGGCTATCTCTAGTTTCATTTTTTTCCGTCCCATTTATTGTTTGGGAGATCATGTTGATATTTCTTGTCAAGTCTGTCATTTTCAGCTTTCATCAATTTCATGTCATGAAGTTCAGATATTTTGGATGCATGTAGCAAATTTCTATTCCATCCCAACAAGCAAACTGGGATGGGGGACACCTCCAGTAATGGTTGTGGCAATCTGGTCCAGGTCATTGACCTTATTTCTTTGGAATTAAGAAAAAAACAAAAACAAGAAGAAGATGAAGAAATGGAGCAAATCAATGTTTCCCTTTCTTGCAGGTAAACATAGCAAGGAAGACTCACTCGGCTTCCACCAGGCTGTTGAGTAGCCTCTCCTTCTCCTCCTGCAGGGCCTCCAGGCGCTCCTGCATGCTGATAGAGTCGTGTTCAGCCTCCCTCAAGGCTGCAATGAAGTCGTTTTCTACCAAGATGTTGTCCTGTGGGGAAGGAGGAAAGGAAAGTGGTCACAGATGTTCTTCCATGGATGTATGGTTGTTTCTTCCTGAGATATTCTCACTTGCTTTGTTTTGACCAGTACCAAACATCAATCATTATATCTGGCAGGATATCAGTCAATGCCAAACACTAATGACCAAGTACAAACAAGGAAGCTGCAAGTTCATTCCTCCAAATCAGACCTGTCGCTGTATACATGTACATGTATTTACCCTCTCTTGTATGCATCCCTTCACACCAATCTGTGGAGCAAGTCACAGGATAGGTGTGACTATGCTATGCTTGCAATATTTAGACTGATATGTAGACACTTGTATGAGAAGGGGTAAGGAAACTTCATTCTTCTGGGAGTAGTGCCAAGTTAAGGACACATGGGGGTGGTCAGGATTGCCTACACCTACAGCCACACTTCATCCGACTGACAACTAAGGATGCAGAGACAACTACACCTGTCATGCACAGGTTTGTACAATGTGCAATTTTGCTAGGAGCTCTCTTTTTCCTTGCCTGATCCTAAGTGCTCAGTTAACTCAACAGTTGTACACTTTTAACAGACTTGAAGGCAAAGGTGGCATAGACGCTCATCTGTCGTATTGACGGGAGAGCGGAGAGAACTCAAACCAAAACTGATTGAGAGTAAAATCGACCCACCTGTTGCATCCCTTCCTTCAGCTTGTTCTCCTTGGTCAGCAGGGTGTTGAGTTTGACCATGTCGTTGCGCATGTTACTGATGCTGTGGTCAATGTCCTTCTGTTCACGCTGGTGGCCCTCGATTTCATCTGCAATGCAAAGGGTAATATATTGTTAAAGACGTGTTGCCATGCAATGGATAGATGTTGCTAAAGATGTTCACAATGAGGCAACATGTTGAAAGAATCATGAACATAGACGTTACCACCATGATACTCTACCACATAAATTCCCAACTAGCAAAATGGACCATTTCTTTGAGTATTGCCCATTACAAGTTTCACAAACGATTAGGTCCAGGTTCCTGTACCTGGACCATACCTGGACCTGAATTTTCTGTACTGGTACCCACCCCTAGGTATCATGCATGTTTGCTTTCTGCAGTATTAATACCCACTTTCAATCCTGAGTTTTTTCTGAGTGAGAATGGACAGCAGTTTAATCAGTAAAAAGGCTCACTTTCAATCTTCAGAGCTTCTTCTGAGTGATAATGGACATTAAAAAGACTCACTTTCAATCCTAAGTTTCTTCTGAGTGAGAATAGACAGCTGTTTCTTGAGCCTCTCCAGGTCCTTGCCCTGCTCCTCCCTGTCCTTGGTGAGTTTGACCAGCTCCCCCTGCTGACGCAGCCAGAACTGCTGCAGCTCCATGATCTCAGCCTGTCGATCCTCGATCTGCTTGTTCATGGCCTTGATCTGGATCTCCAGCGGACCCAGCTCTTCTCCCTACAAAATGTTTCATAGTTAATCTCCAGGTAGATTTACCAGTGGCATAAGATAGTATCAAAGAGTATACATGTATATGTAGCTGGCCAAAGGCAGTCATCAGCCACTGGGAGCCAAACACACTCCTAGGCCGGCTTCACTCGTCTGGCAGCTTATAATACTATCTTATGCTATGGTAGGATCTGCTTAGAGATTATTTCATAGTCTCCTTTATCTTCTTGTAACATGAGATTTAGACGTTCAAAATTGTTCACACTGACTATGAGAAATGTAGTCAGAGTGACATTAAGAGATTCAAATTTGGTCTGTTCCCCTTAAAGTTTGAGTTGAACAGCAAAATCCTTTGCTACTGGACTGGAATCAAGGTAATGTAACTATCAGGTTAACTCAGCCACATATCTAAGACAATGACAATGATGGAACAGTTTATATAGTATTTTATGCAAATTTTGTAATTTCAAAGATGAACAGTTGTAAGTAAAATGTTTTTCAGCCACAAGGTTGCCAGATTTAGAACAAATAAATACATGGCGATTGTAGTTCATTCACTATTAGAATTTCTCCATGACATGTCTTGAACCCTTCTATATGCAGTTTGTATTACTTAAAACTACAGTTTGCATTACTGTAAAGCTAAAAACCGGGAAGCATACCCCAGTACTGGTGAGCAGCTGGTCCACTCTCTTGTTGTACTGGTCGATCACGCCCTGCTTCCTCTCGATCACGGCGTTCCTCTTGATGATCTCGCCCTCGCTCTTGGAGATCATGTCATTCTTCATGCGGATCTCCTCATCGAGCTCCTCCATCGTCTTCTGCAGTCGCTTGATGCGAGACGTCGTGTACGAGATCTCCAGGATGTCACGCGAAATCTCGTTCTCGACTTTAGCCACCTCCGCTTCCTGTGCAGAGAGGGGAAGGAACCAAAGGTCATGAAATCTTACTTATTCTCAGATCTATCAATGCCCCTTTTTCCTCTTTGCTAATGTTTGTTTAATTTGGAGTGTTTTAATGAAGAGTACCCCTGAGAGGAGGGCATGAAAGGAACTGGTGCAAAATTGTCCTGCCATACAGCAGTGACAAATTGTAGGACAGCCAGTGCAGATTTTATACCAAATGTTGTACCACTACCAGTAACAATTTCATACAATTCATTTGTATTTTTTAAATCACAAGACAAACTACAAACATAAGACGGCGTCGATAAAGTACCGAAACAAGCTGCAAAGTACAGAGGTAGTGTCTGTAAACATACCAGCTGTTTCTTCCTCTGCCTGAGCTTGCTGGTCATCTTCTTGGTGTAGAGCGCAGCCTTGTCCATGGTGAGCTGGGACCGCATCTTCTCCATGATGGCATCCTCCAGGTTCACTTTCTCCTGGTACTCACGCTCGATCTGCTTCCGCAGCGCGTTCAGCTCGTTCAGACGCAGGGTACGGTCCTGGGAAAAGATGATGGCATAAGTACAGTTATTTCCAAAAATAATTTTATCAGGTTGGTATGTACATTGTTGATACATACAATGTCTAGTGGCAAGAAGCAAAACTCCAGTCAGAAGCTCTAAGGAAGGTGTCTGAGAGACATTGAAACGTAAGCAATAGTGTGTATCAACTGGTTGTGAAGAAGTATTCTCTTATATCATAAGTACAGTTGTTTTGTGTTTTTGTGTTTTCAAAATTGACAGCATGATTGTGTACAGGTCAGAAGCTAAGAGGGACTGGCTAACAGTAAAAAATGGAGTCCAATTTTTGAGTTGAAGAACACTTTATCTCTTCATATATTTTACCAACTCTGATGCCCTTTCATGCTGAAAGTATTTTGTTTAGTATCCAAATTTGTACACAGCCGCCTGGACTATATCAAAACAACTCCAAACAGCAACTAAAACTGGTGAACTTACAGTAGTTGCCCTGTCGAGAGCCTGCGATCAATGTAATCGTTAACAACCTTTACAAATTTCCACCCACAAGTAAAAACCAAGAAGAATTGGTGAACTTACAGTCGTTGCCCTGTTGAGAGCCTGCTCCGTCTCGTGCAGGGCCCGTGTGTAGGTGGTGTACTCGGCCTTGATGGCCTCCTGCTTGGTCTGGCTCTGCGCCATCAGCTTCTTGGTGGTGCTGATGTCCGACTCCGTCTTGTTCAGCACCATGGTCAGGGTCTCGTTCTTCTCCTGCTCCTTGGTGATGGACTTCTTGTACCCGTCGATTTCAGTCTCAAGGGACAAGACACGCTGCCTCTGATCACTGTTGACAAGTCATACACTCTGTTACTTTATGTAGTATTACCAGCTGGGCAACCAAACATAATACCACCATGTCAGGGACAAGACACGCTGTCTCTGATCACTGTTGACCAATAACGTACGCACTACTTTAGATAGTATTCCTGACAGGACAACCTAACACACATGTATACCTGGAGACAGCAAATTAATCAAAGGTAAAAGGACACAGGTAGTCCAATAGCCTTTGAGGCAGTAGGGGCAGTCATCTATCGTGTCTAGGACAAGATAGATAATAGGAAGGTGGAGCCCAACCCTCTCCTTCTACTGCCTTTTATCTTCCCAACTTAAGTCAGGTACCCATTTTACATGACATGTAAATTTGGATAGGCATAACCCTTCCCTTTGGATTATTTTGTGACATAAACACTTCTTTTTAGTTTCATCCAGGACTAGAATCACTGCATAAGTGTCATGACTAAGCCGTTACTTACTCCAGTGCCTGGTTCATGGCGGCGTGTGCCTCGTCTCTCCTCCTCATGCCGATCAGACTGCTGGTCCACTGCTGGAACAGCTGCTTCTTCTCCAGGTTTATAGCCTGTAGGACAACAAATGTAGGTCAAAACATTAAGATGTGTATGCTAACAACCCTATATTTAACTCCCTAACAATCAAGTCCCTTACATATCACTGTTGTTATCTGGTTCTTAGGACCCTCACATGGGCTAAGAAAAGTGTGAAAATCATCAATTGTTTTTTTCTAAAAGCACGAGTCTTTGTGTCATTAACGATGAGAGATCCTTGTTAAATCTATCATTTTAAACTGACCAAAATACATTTTCAGCAATGTAACGTTTTCAGCATTGTCATGTCATGAAGTTCAGATAATTTGGGCGGACGAAGTGAAAGTTTTGTCCATCTCAGCATACGAATTTCCATCCCGCAATGGATGGACAGGTCCTGGAGATATCCCTAGTAGTAATGTTTATAGCACCCCGTAAGGGGCGGTACAACCCCGCCGCGTGTAGACATGTGCGAACATGTGCACATGTGTGTATGGCGGCTTTGAAAAGGTGTCCTTAACACCTGTTTCGCCATACCCTCCAAATGGAGAATCCTAATAAATAAATAAATAAATGTACTTTGAACTTACGTCTATTTCGGTGCGAGCCTCGGACACCGCCTCCCGGGCAGCCTTGGTCTCCTCCGTCTGAGCAGCGATCTGAGCCTCGTAGAGAGCAATCTTCTCTCTCAGGTCATCCACAACGTCTACCAGCCGGTCAATATACAGATCCTGCAGAAAGGGAGTGGTTTAGTAAGCAATATTTAAAACTGGGGACATCAAGGAGATTGTGCTGGCAATGCAGCAAAAGCCAAAAAAATACATCTGCCCTCTGGCAGTGTTTGATGGTACATTACAAACATTGAGGACATGAACTGATATCAGACATTTAAACTGATTGCAACATGCCTTTGTTCGATACTTTTTCCGTTTTCTACTTGACATCTATATTGTCAAATAAGCCCTGACCAAAGAGAAGCCTGTATATGCGTCATGTCCCAAAATGTGCAACCCTTAGCAAGGCCACATTGTAGAACCGACAGCTACTTCAAAAAGCATCATACTTCACCTTAAATTATCTCAATATTGAGGATGACTGCTGTACCTCTACTTTACCAAAGTGTTCGTTTTTCCCATACCTGCTGTTTCTTTGCCAGCTCAGCTTTTGCCACTTCAGTGTCGGCCTTTTCTGCAGCCCTTTTCATGACGGCGATGTCCGACCTGACGTCCTCCTTGGCGTTCTGCATGTAGAGCAGCCGAGTGGCCAGGTTCTCTGTCTCTGTCTGCAGCTTGGCTCCTGTGGGAGGAAGGCAAGTAGTTAGCCACAGATGTCAACTTCTTATACCCTGCATCAACATACAGCTACATCATACATGTAAAATAGAAGTAATGCACCTGTATAGAGTAAAGCAAATACACATGCACCTAATACACACTCTCTTACAAACACACACACACACACTCACACACATACCTACACACTCACACACTACAATCACATATACAAGAATACACACTCTCATACATACTGATACACTTTCACACACAAACCACCATCCCACACTTGCATGCACACACACAATCATAAACACTCTCATACATACTAACAGATTCACACATACACACATCACAATCCCACACAGACACACCTGTGGTCCTCTCCATCAGCACGTTCTGCTGCACATCCTTGTACGTGAGCCGGACTCCCTCCAGTTTCTCCTCTGCCTGCTGCTTGGCCTGGTGCACGTTGGCGTAGGTGTCGTGTTTCCTCTCCAGGTTCATCTGGTTCCTGGCCAGCTCCTGCTGCAGGCCGTACAGCTGCACACCCAGGTCCTCACGCTCCTGGTGCTTACTCTTCGTGGCCTCTTGCTGTGTAGTACACAAGGCACGGTTAGACAGGGACATTCACAGGCTCTATACATATTCTATTTTGAGTCTTCCAAAAACCTATTCACAGGTCCTCCCGCTCCTGGTGCTTACTCTTCTTGGCCTCTTGCTGTGTAGTACACAAGGCATGGTAAGTCTGGGACATTCACAGGCTCTACACTTTTTTTTTTCTATTTTGCTCTTGGACAGACAAGGACAATGTGGCACTGCACTCAAGTTTTGTAACTCATATCAACAGTGCCACATACACGGTACAGACAGAAGGTAAAGATTGTCTTTCACCTCCCCGACCAAAGTCAGCCAGGTACCCATTTTTACACCTGGGTGTAGTGAGGAAGGTCGTGTAAAGTGCCTTTCCCAAGGGCACAGCGTCGGGGGCACGGTGGGGATTGAACTCAGAACCTACAGATTCCGAGCCGAACGCCACAACCGACGGCTCTACACTTAAACAAGGAAAACCACCGCTTGGGACCCAAAATCAGCCTTACCCTTTGTCTTTCAAAGACCTATTCACATATTATCTATTAACAACTATCATCACATTCCAACAACTGTTGACTCACCATTTCCTTCAGCTCCAGTGTGATCCTTTGGTTCTGTCTGGACAGCTGAGCATTCAGGGCCCTTTGGAACCTGAGCATCAGGGGCTGGATGGGAGGGGAAGGGTCAGATGATCAAATATCATCCTATCTATGGAAATTATCCATCAGTATAAACGATACATCTACAGAAAATGGGTGATCTTGCAGAAATGTGTTCACTGAGTAGAAAGTGTACACAATTCAGTTTGTGTGTTACTACTCTTATATTATATTGTTTGTCTTGTGTATGTACTTTTAATTTGTTCTGTTGAATAAAGATTGAATAACAAGAAGAAGAAAAATCAATGCATCTTTTTGTAACTTACTAAGACATAGCATTTTTGTACATGGTGCATGAAACTGCTTCTTACAATGACCAATTGGATACAGACTTACAAAATCAATGTCTTTAGTAATACTAATAGTAAAATGAAGAACAGGTTAATATGGCTGACAATCACATCTGATCTGATCATACTGACTACACAGAGGAAAGAAATGCAAGTCTCTGCTTACGTGGTCAGGGTCCAGAACCACCATCTCGCTCTCCCCCTCGCTCTCCGTGTCAGAGTACCCTTCCTCTGCCTCCTCCATCTCCTCTGCTCCCTCCTCCAGGTCACTGTCCATCCCAGGCTGTGTCTCGAATCGTGTCATCCCCGTCGGCAGCTCTGTGCTGATCATACCAGCGCTCACTCCTCCAGCACTCAAACCTGGGGTTTAATTAATGCATATGATAGAGCCATGAGAGAGGTTTCTTTACACTGTACTGCCTGCATGTGCGTTGGAAGTAAGGCAGTCTGTTCCTAGTTTGCGGTTCAATATCAACTGTGCCCGACATGCACTAAATATTGGTTACAGGTCCAAATTACACAGTAAGAGTAGAGATATTGTTGTACACTACGTGATTGTGCAATACTATTAGATATGATTACAAATAGTAATCCACAAATACTGCTAGAGGATTTCCAAAGATACACAATGTATGGAGGACAAAGCATTCCTCAAGCTAACTCACATCTTTTACTAAAAGTTTTAGTATTTTTTACCATAGGCATCCCTCAGTAAGACAGCCAGGCCACATAAGTTCCATTTAGAATTAAAGTCTATCATAATGATTCCTTGTCTTCATTGCCTTGACTTACCAGCCTCACTAGCAGCACGAGGCCCACTGGGTGGCCTCTCCCCCTCTGCAGGCCGACCGCTGCCAGGCCGACCGCTGCCAGGCCGGCCACTGCCGGGCCTCTCTCCACCTGACCTGGCACTTCCTGTGACCAACACATGACAACAAGGACTTCAAACTCCATTCTTCACTGTAACTAATGGTGATATCCAAGGGACAAGCTGTTCATACTAGAACGTTATGTTTCATTTAAACACTCAGAGCAAAATAAAATATGCCAAGGAAGAATCAGTAATAATGAATGAAAGGTAGCTGATGACAAGTTACCAAAAGTTGGCCAGGTAAATGCCAGTCACACATTGGCTGTGTATCGAGAACATTATTTTTCTACAGTATGATATGTACTGAGATGTATTTTCTGAAAAAACGTAATGCCATACGAATACTTCAGCCTAGATTAGTTCATGATCATTACAACAATGTCCCATTGTCTACCTGCTCTGCTGGTGGGTTTAGAAGGAGGCTTGGTTCCACTCATGGGACGTTCCACTTCTTCTGCAGGGGGAGCCTCCTCTGCTGCCACCTCCCCTTCAGCAGGGGCCTCTGCAGGAGCTTCCTCCCCCTCTGCCACGGGCTGAGATGGTTCGGCCTCAGGCTGCTCAGCACCTGGAGCAACAAGAAAAGGTAATTAGAATGTTTCCTCTGTATGGTAGCTTTTAAGAGAGTTTTTCATTGATAAAGGTAAGCTTTCTTAGCAGGCTCTTGGACTTTTTTCCTGACTTCTATTGCACTTGGTTTCTATTGCACTAGGGTCACACGAGTGTAATAGTAACCAAGTTCAATTACCATCTATGCCATCAGAAAAAGAAGCCCTAGATCCTGCTATAGAGGCTAGTTAGTGTCATCCAATCCCATTTATTTTTTGTAATTGAAAATAGGAAAGGTTCAGTTCTACATGTATTTGTATGTCAACCTATTTTAGGGTTCAGTTAAAAGGTTGATCGACATGTTTCATATGTTATGTCCTAAATTTCACCTTCTGGCTGTTCTACATCTCCTGGCTGTTCTCCCTCTGCAACCTCCCCCTCTGCTGGCTGTTCTGTTGGCTGCTGCTCCTCCCCTCCCTCCGCTGCCTGTTCTGCAGGCATGTCTGGTAACTTGAACTGTAAATGTGAGGAAATGTGTGATGCAATTGTCAAACTAGAAAACGACTTCCAGAGATATTATATTATACTGGGATAACTTCACTGCAGCCAAACACACATTGTCAACCAAGTTCACCTGGAAAGAAAAATCACACACACTTGTAGAAATCTGATCATCTAGGTATTATTATCTAATCAACACAAAGAAACCAAGTGGTGAGCATATTAAATTAGAAGAGAAACCAACAGCAAACACTTAGCTGAGGTTCTCAACATCACAACAAATAGATATAAACTCTATCCTAAAACCACAGCAATTGTACCAGGTATACATTGTACATATACACAGTGTGTGCATGGGAACAAAGGAAACGTGACTCTAAAACACAAAACACAACCACGCAGAAGAACTAGTTCACAACAATGCTGTTAGACACACAGTGAATAACGGTGATACAGCACTGGTTACCTCTTCCTCTCCTGACGGCTGTGAAGGGAGGACGACGGATAGATGGAACGACACGAGACATGCACAGGTTAGAGCCAAGCTCAGTGATGAGGTTTTGAGGATACATGCATGATCAATTGGGTGATAATCATAAGGTAGACAGTGATCACTTTTCTTAAAAGTGATTTCACCGCTCTTGGTACATATAGCTGAACATCACATTCACAATTAGTATCTTCTGTACTCGCCGCAAATACGCGGAAGACTAGGACAGAAGAGACTTTGGAGCTTTAATATGGTATGATACCAGGCTAATTTACAATGATATTCCTACACTTGCATAGAAATAACACTGTTCCAACAAGTCAAGTATACATGAAGCTAATGAACACCATTTGTTTTCTGAGTATATACATATTTTTCAATACACCAAAAGAATTTACTAAGTTAAAAAAAATTCATCAAAGTGAAGAACTCTCCCAAATGATGATTATCTTAAGAGGTAATCAATGAGGGACTATACTTCATAGTAAGTTGTGTTAGCAGAGATACTCACCTCCTTCAAAGCTTGAACCGTGACCTGTGACACCACATCAGTGACAGACTTGCCCGACTTGGCTGATGCAGGCCTGCTGGCGGCTTTCTCCTCTGCAGGCACCTCCAAGGCTTCTGCTGCCTCCGCTTTACAGTTACAGAAACAAAGTGCATTGTAATTCAACCATTTCCTTCAACAAGATATTCAAAACCCAATAATTCTTCTTCAGTACCAAGGACAGCCACCGGGAGACCAATGATCAGTCTTGAGCTTCATCCTCCAAAGACCTACCCACATACCTCATTACAACCCAACCAGAGGTCTTTAAATTATACTGACCTCAAATCTCCGGAAACACAAACACACTGACCAACAAACACAGACATTCGAACACACACACTGACACCCAAAACAATTAGCTTTTTTATGGAGGCACATTGTACATGTAACAAACTACAGGTTCTGTAGTTAACACAAACAAAAAAAGAGCTGCGCAAATAACTCCATAATCATTATCATGAATGAGGGGTCAAGTCAACAACTGCCTTATGCAAGTTGATTTGCAATCGTTGAGAATGAGAGTTTCTGAATCTTGAAACTGCAGTAAGCGATAGACTCACCAGGAGGCGCCTCTGCTTCAGGAGGAGGCTGCTCAGCTTCCTCTCCTTCCTTCACTGATGGGGGTCTGGGGGAGAAAAGGTGACACCATTATCATCTGTGTAACAACAGGTGTTATTCAAATGGGATATCTGTAATTATATTGTTATCCTGGATACCAGACGCCGACCCAATCTCAATGACATCTATCAGGGTCTAACTCAGGGCCTGCTTTAGAATTTCCTTGGTGGCATGTTGGCCCCATCCTCTCCCATCCCAGGCTGGGGTTAATGACCCCCTCGTAGAGCCAGCCGCTGGGGGCAGAGTTTAGTAAGGCTAGTTGGCCCCAGAGCCAAGGAGTCAGGCTGTATAGACCCTGGAAACAGTCTGGCATCCAGGCTAATATAATGCAGGTCATGTTAATTCTTATTTTCTAACTGTGTCTCATGTAGCCATATCATACTATAGTCATATCAAGACTCAGTTATGGTTTCATTTTCGCAACTTCATGACTTAACTGTCTGTAACATTTCTTTTATGTTTACTTTGTTGTTTAGGATCAAGAACCTCCTTGTTTAGGATGCAGCCATCAATACTGTTTGTGGTCATTACACTGCTAAATTTGCCATTTGAAAAGCCACAGTTGCAACAGCAGAAAACTGCTTCCCAATGGAAGAATCTAATCTGCTCTACTCTACTCTTTCTTGTAGTTGTATTGTCAACAGCAACTATCAAAATGATGTTGATTTCATCTATGATACTGTAAATGCATAAATGTTCGCGGTGGATTAATGTTCGCGGTTTTCGCGGTGACCACTGCACCGCGAATTTAAATCCACCGCGAACATTTTTCTACTATGGTCTTAGATTGCAGTCTATGGTGTTACCGCGAACTTAAATCCACCGCGAAAAGTCATTTTTCCCGCTACCGCGAAATTAAATCCCCGCGAAATTAATTGCATTTACAGTATCATTGATACTATAAAAACTGGTAAACGTACAAGCAACTTTAGCAAGACATGTAAATTGCTTACTCAACAGAATAGGATAATACTTAATCCTTATCAAATACATGCATTTGAAACGCTTAGGCTGTGTCGACAAACTCAAGAGGTCATAATTTCAACAACATTTAGTTTCCAAATTTCTTTGTCTTAGAATCAGAAACCATAACAATCAACGTAGCTTTAATAGCACCTGATTGACTGACCAAAAACTTCATAAAACACAATGATTTTTGCCAACTTGAGAGATTCAGCTTAACTAAAAAGATCTAAAGTTTTTAAAAACACGATAGACACGTCAGATACTATGATACTCTTTGATTTTCATTAGGAAACGTCGAAGGAAAATCACAAATTTCGTACCTATCCTCTTGATCCGCCATGTTGGTTGTTGCCAAGGTAGGAAAACACTCTGAAGGATCACGGGAAGGAAACTCGTTCTCAGCACCCCGTGGTCATTATCCTGGGAACGAGAAAATTGGACGAAGCCATTAATTACATGGTAAAATAAATTGTACCGAAATACCCAATTTTAGGAATATCCCGATAAAATGATATTAAAATCTAAAATTACTTTAAATATAAAAATAATCAATATTCTAAGACATAATCATAACTTTTATAGAAGGATATTGTTTTTATTAAGACGATTAATGATCTTATTTACACCTATATGACTAGATGGACTGGTCTTCGACAAGTCACAATTTTGAGAGGTTTCATTTTATCATGTGGTGCTCTTGTTGACACAACTTTCTCAATATCTTAGAATCAAACATAAAGTACACAAGTCATTTAAAATTCAAGAACATTCAATCAATTAAAAAAATTCTTCTAGTACAATATTATCAATTTTATTCAAAAAGAATTTGTAGTCTTCATCATGAATATTTAGTACCCCCTTTACTTGTCTGGTGGACCATTCCAGATTAATCATGGCGGGTTTGCAAATGTGTTCGTGTCGTCCTCATCATTGTCCGTCGTGTTTTGCTATTTCTGGGCGCTCCTGAGGTAGACCAGGCGCTTTTCGACCACTTTTGCAATGTCGGATAACAAGTAGGCTTAATCTGTCTTCAACCTGTGACTTATTTTTGCGGAGGCACAGCCACACAGACAGAGAAATTTGACATCCGGAATTTCAAGGTAACGGTGCTTCCCTAACTTTTCCTTTTGTTTTTGACAAATAATTTGTGGACACGTACTAGATGATGTGGTCTGCGTTGTAACATTGATCTCAGCGGGGAAGTAAGTGCGATTAAAAGCGCTGTTTCGTTCTTGCCAGGCGCAGGAGTAAGTGCGACTGTGTAAGTCCGGGTGGGATTTTTTTTCAGCGAAAGGCGCCTGCTGTTACTGTTGGACGATGATAAGGAACACTCCATCAAAATGTCAGGAAACCGGACCGTGCGATATCTGTTGGTTGTATTTACATAATGCAACACTTCTCCTGAACTTTATGCTCCGCAAGATGTTTTACTTTTTGTAGTACCTCGACTGGAAAAGTGGAGAGATCATTTTGAAAAAAGACTGCAGCTGCAAGATGTTCAGACCACTGCAGCTGCAGAAATACCTAACAGTGGAATACTGCTGGAAAAAGTAGATAATTTGTTTGTGTCATTGTTTGTATTACATCCCCATGTAAACCCCATAATGGCATAACACACCAGGTTTGTACTGTTCAAGAGCACAAGCTGCATATCCAACCTGATATATTTGATCCACTCACAGTAGATGGACACCTACTCTTATATGATTAAAGTGTGGTGGGTTCTTTAACATGCTTTATGTGGAACTCTTGTCAAACACAAGGTCCTACCTGAGGAATGTCCTCAGCCTAAGTTAGGTACTTATTTACACCTGAGCTGAGTGAAAAATATTTTGGTGTAAAGCACCTTTCCCAAGGGCGCAACTTACGGGACCTGATACCTCCAGTTTCTGAGTCATCGACCCTAGATAACCACAAAGTTACCATCCCGCAACTGCTCACTGTGCCACCAGTTTGGTCATGACCTGTCCGAATTGTTTAAGTTTTTGATGTATATGGTCTTTGTACCTGATCGCCAACCTGTCAGCAACCCAACAATGTACAATGTTTACGTTATGCATATTTTCTGCCAGCTGCTAAGTCAGTCATAATAGACAATGTTTATTTATTTGTTTCTCTTTACAATGCTTTAAGATGCAATTTGGTTCTTGTTCAAGGCCACACTATTTTGCTATAACTATAAGTCCACTTGTACTCTTGAGAGCTTTTGTTCTAACTTAAGTTACATTTTTTCTATGTATCTCAAAGGAAGAAGTAATAGACTAGTTTATTTATTTATTTATTCATCTCCAGACATGTGGGTAGCCCCTTCAATTTTTTAGTTGATTTCCAGGGGGCCCACTACATAAGTAACAGCAATATGCCCAATGGAAATAAAGCAGCAGATAAAGTAATTACAATGTTAAGAACTCATCTTTGATTGAAAAAAATATGCATCT
>NC_049991.1:15343154-15362312 GCF_000003815.2 Branchiostoma floridae | reverse complement strand
GCCTGAACTTAATCCTCGTGTGCATTAGCTGGATTGGTCAGCCCGGGATGAGAGTTGTCCTCCATTTGTTGCCCGCTTGCTTCTTCAATTTTTCACGGCGAGTTATTGATTGTAGCTCTCGGGGAACAGCATGGGTACATCCTGCCTCCAGGCGTGAGATGTAGAACCCTATGCATATTAAACACTCTACTGATACAAGGTAGGATAAGCTCTTGTTATTGTTGGCAATTGCTCATGAGTCATGTGCAATGTGTTGTATGAGTGTATCTGTGCCTAGATTGCAAAATCTTAGATTGTTGTAAATATCCCAGATTGTCTAGCCTGGGTACCATACAATTTCTACCGGGGCTTAATACACTCACTCCCCTAAAAAGGAAGCGAGTGTAAGGAGCCCCGGTAGAAATCGGATGGTACCCAGGCTAAGATTGTCACCAAATCTTTCATTTTAGTGTAGTTAAGATGATAGTAGACCATTTTTTCTTGACTTCCACAGCAAACTCTGATTCAAAATGCGTGGTGAGGTGACGCACGATGGCAAGATAACAGATCGGTACCATAGCGCTCTAACTTGGAGTTTCCTTACTCGCCCATTAATCATAGCAAGCATGAGAGCATTAGTCAGCAGGTTGCTGGTATCTGAAGCTTATATCAGCGTGTAGCGCCTTTCAGTTACCCGTGGTGACAGAAACGTCACTACTCACAGCACCAACTGCAGTGCTCACCATTTTAGGCCAACTTGCAGGTCAAGTGAGCTTAGGTTTGATGGATACTAGCTAGGATCTGATGTCAAATGAGCAGCATGCTAACAACATGCATGTACATTAAGTTAATAGCCATGTACTAGTAGTGATTGAAGATTGTGAAACTGATGGTATTTTTATCAGAGCAAATCAGCAAGGCTGTCGATGTAAATTGCTGTGCCTAAAAATAGTGAATTCGGGACTGAAATGGAGCCATACTTTAGATGAAATATTGGCAAAGGCTTGTTGGTATGATGACTCTGTTACACACCTCACCATAACTAATATCTTTTTGTAGGATTGTATGCATGATGCCAACATGACATGCAGCACAATACGAAGGGATGGCTGGTACTGCTCATGCTGTATACTCATCTTTTGCAAAAAATTCAGAAGTCAAAATGCATATATCAGCAGTTCACGGAGTCCATATAACCTTACCATCATGAGACATTTCCTATTGACATGGATGCATATGATATACAGTTAGTTGTCAGCCATTTGGACAAACATCCCTTTGCCTTAGGGTACTATTGAATTATTTATTAAATTGTGCATCCAGATATTTGATACAGCTCCATCTTTTTTTGAAAGGTCCTCCAGTATACAATATACCATATTCATAACTCACCTTGCTTTCACGCAAAACCCATCAATCGCTCTGTCTCAACGATGATACAAAGGATGATGTTCATTTAGAAGGTTAGGCAGGGGAAGTTTTTAGGAAAAAAAGTGTAAAAGAGATTTTTCCACTTTATTTACCAGAATTTGATTTTCAGATTTGATTCTATCATTAAAAAAATTTCTATAAAGATGAATGATTAAAATGACCTTTGTACCATTAAGTTTTGAATAATGACTTACGGTGTGGCAAATTGCTGATTTTAACAATAACATTCTTCATGGAGCCATTGGCAAATCCCTACAGGCCACAAATGGATGTATTACATGCATTACAGGTTTTTATGTACTAGAATCTCTGTTGGAAGTGTTAATTGAAAATTGAGGAATCATGTACCATACAGTTATAACATACAGTGTACAGTCTGAAAAAAAGGTAAGGATTAAGCATGCAAGATGCACATGTATTTGTATCAAGTAGATCTTTTATCTTTGGGAAGGAGTTTGCATGCTTCTGATAATTAGTAGAGCATAACCTCAGGCAATGAAAGTTTACTACAGGAGCGTGCTACATGCGCAGTTTGCACTTGGCATCTGCTAAGCCACACGAGCCACACGTTCTGTTCTCCGTGACCGATGGTGATACAGCGAGGATAACATTTGTCATCCCACCAACTCTATAGATGGTAACTGTACCGGGAGATTGCGCTCGTAAATTAGTTTGTGGATGGGCGCTCATGAATGATTTTTTTCTGCTTCCCGAAGACGAGCACTGTGTGCCGCATTCAAAGCTGGAGGCAGTGTGATCGCAATCTACAAGCCCGGCTTCAGGATGTTCCTTCCTGTTCCTGTACAGTTCTGATATGATTCAAAGGTACAGGCTTTTTTCATTACTTTGACACACAGGTGGTGTCTCATACATGTTTTGGATTGTATTGATTTCTGTGGATTACAGCTAATTTTGGAGAGACTGGGGTGGAGAGATGCACATTATTAGATTGTGGTATGTACATTCTTCTAATAATTAGATTGTAGTCGAAGCACAAAGATTGCATTTCTATTGCTTTGTCGGCGTCAGAATTTGTATTGTGTGCTCACAGTGAGTAGCACTTAGGGACCAAAGTCCTGGTATTTTCAGGGCTTGATGCACCGTAATTGATGGTTGGGGTCACCTTCATAAAGCCTACATTACATGGCCATCAGTGCCAGCTCAGTGTGGAGTCATCCAGAGGTGAGCGGTACCCGCTCTACTGTACGGTGATGCGTCAATGTGCAGCTCCATCTCTGGGCACCCCTTTTGATGGCTTCTGTCAGGGGGTTCCATGTATTTTTACTATAGGAGAATGGTGGGTGACTACTATCAGGGGGTTCCTTGTATTTTTACACATGAGAAGGGTTAGTAGGCCTCAAGGCAAGAAAGTAGAATAGAAGCAGGTACTCCCTGTAGGAGTTGTAATGCAAAGATGCATGACATTGTGATCAGGGCATTTTATATTTAATGTGGAAAAAGCATCCTTCTTAATGGTGTAAATGGCTGGGATGTGCTTGGAAAATAGATGCTTTTGTTCATTTGTTGAACGTTGGTAATTTGATGATTGTTTAGATTACTGGACAAGAATTATCATTCCTGTCTTAAGTTATATTTGTGATAATAGTAAATGATTACCTTTATTGTCTAGATTACTATGACAAGAATAATCATTCCTGTCCTAGCATGTCACCTTTGATTGTAGCAACTCCTCCCCTCTCTGTTAAGCGTCATTCCATGCCATTGATTTTTTGTGACAATAATCAAATTAGGAGAACATCATTTACTAATGAGTGTTTGCTGTGCTTCTGTGCTAGCAATTTATATTAATGTGACCACATGATGAATCCATTTCCCATGATAGTACTATTAGTAGAACTTTGATTTTGTAATTAGTCTGAATAGTCAGCTGGCCTATTTTTGAGGATGGAAGACATCAACTGGGTTGTTCAGTTATTTGTGTTATTGATTTGATCTTATGATTCAAATCTTATGAGGCAATCATAACATAGTTGTCCTTTTTTATTTTATTTTACCTGAAATCTGAAATATAGCTGGGGAGGGGCGAGTGCTTAAAACTGAAGGAGGCCCCTGACCTTCGTCAAATGGCGATGACTGATTTATTATATGTGTTTCTCATTAATTATGCAAATATGGTCCTAGTTTACATATGTTGTATTAGTTGATCATCTTCACACCAACAAATACCTGAAAAACTTATTGGTATTCACAAAGTCTTATTGTAAATGGTTTATTCCCAGTGAAGTGTGTGTAGACACCCTTGGTCTTGATGGAAATGTGGCCCTTTTTTTAATTACCCCTGTGTGATCCCATTGACACCACCTTACATTGATAACAGTGGCAGTAATAGAGGCTAGTGGTGGGCAGTAATTGCGGGGCAAGCATGAGGGCACCTGCTAAATGTGATGTGTCCATAGTGTGTTAAAGTTGTCGTATCTATCAACTGCTGCAATGGGAATTACCTGGTATTATTAGAATATTCCTACATATAGGCTCTCTCTTCCAGAAGGGCACTCTATCAGATAGTGTAACTTGCATTTATTTAGGTCTTTTAAGTAGTTGGAATGTAGTGGTATCCAGTGTTTGATTATATTATAATCTATAGTAATTTGATTTATGAGTATTTTGCTTGAAAATTGTTATTTTTTATCATCTCCAGACAATATCATTGCCTTTCTGCCATCATATTTTGCTTCAGGGGAAACTGTCTGATCGCTAGTATTGGCTGTCAGTTTTGTAACCAGCAAGCCACAAAAGGTGCCTCCATTCGTGGCAGTTAGCTACCTTGGCCTCTTGAATTCAGAAGAACTTGAATTTCTCCCTGGCCAATGTTTTATGCTGACTCAGGTTCAGAAATGACTTCATGAGCCAGCACCTACAGTACTGACTGTTAATGCCATCCATCCACCCACCCACACATACATACATGGATTCTTTACAAGCTAATGTTGCTTGCTGCTTTTCAGATACAGACAAGTCATCACCTTTAGATAAGGACCACCTGGCCATTGTGACCTAGTAGAGGTCCATTGCTACTAAGTGGTACAAATTAGTAGAAAATTTCCTATTGAAACAAGTATTATTAAGAATCCTTATCTTCTTTAATGACATGTCCACATTTTGTCGATCAGACTCACCCCTCTAATTGGGTCTAAATGTTAAATCACAGATTTGAAATGATACTATCTAATAATTTGTATGACTTCTTGCACAAACTAATACACAACAATTTTTGCCTTCCCTTATCCATTACGTAAACTGCCTTTGGAAGAATTGCTAAATACGATTTGGAACAATGATAGAAACTGTAGCTCATCGAGTTTGATCACTCACACTGTCGCCTACATGTTAATGATAATGCTCATCACCTCTTGAAAGCTCCCATTTTGCCTGTTAAATGGTGGATAACACCCAAGGATATGGGCAGACGTTTCTGAGAAACTGGTTTGAGTGCTTTATGGGACACCTACGCAATGTCCTGGGCTTGTATCAAAATGCATGCTAGCAAGCTAGCAGCTTTTGTCTGAAGCAGTGAAGGTTGAAGTTATTTGAGTTATGAGGCTGTGTGATGAAACGTCACACTCCTGCAGTTGAAATATATGTAGTGGCTGAATTATGATTTCATCGCCTGTGCTCTCACACTCGCTGTTCGGTTTGTCATCTGTTGCTCCCCATCAGATGGAGGTTAGGGGTTTGTCTCACAAGGAGACAGGAAAGGGAATTTGACAATTTTCTATGTAGAGCCCACTGTCTATTTACAAATCAGGGCTCGAAATACTTTTTCTGCACTGGTGCAGGTGACAATGAAAATTACCTGCACCAGACTTATTTTACATGCATTCTGAATTTATGAAGCATACTAATAACAATCCACATACTCCTACGTCATATGACATTCATGTATAAAACCCAGTACATGGACCAGTGCAGGTTAGGTGCAGGTAGACATCAGAATTACCTACAGAATTTATTTCCAAGTCAGTGTATTCAATCTCAGTATATGCACCTGCTGAATGAATGACTTTTATTATCAAATTTTGTCAATTATTGATGGAGGTCATTGTTATGTCATTTCCACAGGGATTTAACCATTTTGAATAATTTTGATGTATAAATATTTAGCATTAGTTGATTCCCCAGAAGAATTACATCTGATGTTGACACATTAACTTATGACGGGCATTCCATATACTGCCTCCATTCTCATTAGCACAAATTGATTTTCTACCTGGTATTCCTGACCAGAGAGCCATGTCAATCAATGTTCTTGTAAATTGATTGATGTATCCAGCTTGAAATGAGTTTTGAATCCTCTGTGTCCTTGAGACAACCTCTGTAATTGAAATGCTGGTTTCCCAGAAAAATATGCATGAATTTTCTTATTTTCTTTAACTTGAGGTAAACTTAGGTTTGCATCCTACTAATTAGTAGTGCCATAATCAACTATGGGGATGGACCGTAAATGATATTAAGGTGAGTTTGTGAAAGGATTCATGACAATCTTTCTTTTTGCTTTTTTCTGTCAGTGTGATAGATTATTTTATCATACAAGAGTTGTATTGATTCCACACTATGCATTCTCCCCCATTCCTCTTTTTGCTCCATCACTCAAGATAGATTTATGATTAAGGTCATGATCAGCATTATAAACTAATGTACAATATGCTACAAAGGATATATATACTGTCATGTGTGACATTTAGATACTAAATATGATTCAGCTTTCTGGCATGATCCTGTGCCAATGCTTATTCTATCTGCCAGTACATAACAATTTAATCTTATGTGTTTAATACCCGAGGATACCCTGTGCTTGGAGTCTAAATAAAGTTGTAGAAAGGAGACATTTTACATTTCAGTGCCAGAGCTTGAAATATCACCTGCATGATATGCAGCTTTGTGCAGGTAAAATTACACTTGTGTGGGTATTTCAGATGTCTACTTGTACCTACACTGGTCCATCATGAAACCAGCTATGACACTTGGGGGACATATATGCACATAGTGGGCTTGAATGCCTTGCATTCTTCTTGTCTACAGCATCCTTGAACATAGGTGATAAGAAGTATTACCATATACAACTGGGAACATTTCATAAAAAAACATGCTAATGGGTTAAAAGGCAAAGATGAGTGGTACGGGTTATAATGAATGAACCTACACCTGTCCAGTAAAGAAATGCAGAAAAATTATAGTTTAATACTTGGATACGCTGTGCATGAAGTGGAAATGATGTATAAAGGAGACATTTTATGTTCCTTTGCACAAACTCAGTCTCCCTTGTCTCTTTACTTATAGCTAAACCATTAGCCACATATTGGAAACACTTTATAACTGGGATTTATCGTTATAGATTCAATCAATATAGAGAAGGAAATGCAGTTAACATGAGGAACCTATGTTCATTTAACAAAAATGTTTTTGACAGGTGGCGTGTGCCTAGCATGCTGATGTTTTAGTGTGGAACAGTAGCTCTTGTCAGATCCAATACTGTGCACAGGTTATTTGCTTATATTTAGTAGTTAGATGGGAAACAGTTCTGACTGATGGAAGGAAAGGGCATCACTTAAACTGATAGATTGAAGACCAATTCATTTTGCTTTGTAAATGTGCGTTACAGTATAAATGATATCGATATCACCTCTAGAGTTACTTGTAGAATCTTAAGAACAAATTAACAGTTTGTTGGATGAATGTAGGAAGGATGTTCCAGTTACTGTATACTAGTGTCACGATCATGACTTAAGTTCTTAATATATATATATAATGCAATTAAAAAAGATGATATATTCAGGTCAGGAATTGAAATTGATTTCTTAACCTGCATGCATGTAACTGAACACTTTATTTTAGGAATGTCAATGTTTCAGTGTCATTATTTCTAGTGAATCCCAACGGTGCAATTTGATTACTACAACCAGGGAACTAAACCCTCCCAGAGAAAAGGTCTTTGTGATCTCAATGATATACGGTATTACTTTTATTATGTACAGTCACACTCATTTCATCTTACATCTTACATCTTTCCCAGGTAGGCTTATGGGCCTGCCAGCTGAGAGAGTGAGAGCGTCGTCTTTTCCATTCTTATCAGTCTTGGAAGATCCCCTCCTCGAATCTGTCTAGCCTGCCTAAGCCGTACTTTGTCAGTGTTTCTTGTTTGTTATCCATCCATCTCTTCCTAGGCATACCTACTGGTGCTCGCCCTGTTCAGTCAAATAGATGGATTTGGCAGATACAAAAGTTACAGTTCGTTGCCAGAAGACTTGCCAAAGAGGTGACCACTGATTGCTTGTTTCAATTCGCTTTTTGAGTTTTTGGTTTTGGTCATACATTTTTCATGAAATTACCTTTGCCGTGAACCAGGTGAGACTTAGGTAATGTTTTCTGTTCCCTGTTCCTTAGATGGATCTTTATGACATTTGGTATGTTGGTTAAGGTAGGTACCTGTAAAACAAAGTTTAAGTTTAATTTGATTATGGGACCCCTAGCTGTTTTCTACTTTACTCAATTACTGTAGCAGAGCTCGTGTTCTGTTTTTTTCATGTAGTCAAATAACCAAACAATACAATATACTTAGTGCCTTGCGGTCCAATAGATTTGAGACAGATCCAGTCACACTAGAATACTGGAGATATATTTTACATGTGGCATGCCAAGTTTGTGTGCTTATGGAACACTTAATCTTGGCTTCTATGTACATGCTGATCAGGTCACTGACTGCTCATACTGGCGCCACAAGGTACAATCATGTTTATACATGAAGGCACACCCACATAAGAGATTGAAGCAACTGCTGACTCCAGAGTAACCTCTATATGCAAGTGGTGCTCTTACCACTGCTCGTATAAAAAGTTACTATGGGACTTCCTTCACCTCTTACTTTTTCTTACTTTATTGTAAGTTTATTCAAATTGATTATGACAGGCAGAAGGATTTTGGAGACTGATCTAGTGCCATTTGAGACGTCATGATGCCTTTGGTTGCTGCCAGCGCTCTCTCCTGCGTCTTCCTCCTTAGCTCTCAGCCTTCTCCACAGGACTTCTGCCAAGCTTTCTTGGGAAGTTGCCAGCTGCGGAAGATAGTGTTGAGAAGAATCCTTCCGCATGTGGCGGTTACTTTGTGAGGGGAATCTTTTACGGATCAGCGCTTATCTTAACGTCCCAAGCGTCTGCATACTGCTGCCACTCTGACCTTGCAATGTCTCAACACAGTTAAGATCACAGAACTGACTCCTTTGTCATAATACAATATGGATATGGCTCTGGTGATACGAGTTCATTCCTTCGCTGGGCTATTGAAGACTGAATAAGATGATGTTGGCCCCATACACTGCATGTATGACACTGGACAAGGTTTCTTCTTTTAACTTAAAGCGTTTTCTTTGAAACGAATGAAGCTTAAGAGCATGCAAAGGATGGCACTGCGCTTTTTGTGTAATAAAAGCCATAAATTTGTTCCTCAAACTGTGACTATGTACGTTATCATACATCATACAAACTTCAAAATAAATGTTTGCACATACGTCAGAAGTTCAATCTGAAGCTACACAATCCTGACTTCAAAGATGAGGAAGACCATAAGAAGTTGTTGAAGTTTCACACATACATTGTAATACAGTATGTTGAGGTCTCACAAAAACTAAACATTACATGGGGATTTTTGTATTCTACTCTTGGACCAGTGTTGATAAATGCGGAAGCTATATTTGATCTGAGAGTGATGGATATTGCTTTCAGTCCGAGGATGCGGCAAGTCAAGTTAAACAATCCCTTAAGACTGCCCACCCATTCAACCTTTGGTTAAGTGCAGGCACAACCCATGGCTTTAGACTACAGGTAGCAAGGCCACTGGAATATTGCACAAGCAGCAGCTGCTCCTGGGGTGTATACGTAGGTGTAGGGTGACGAAGATTGGATACAATTACAAGGGGGCCAAAATTAACCCCAAAGGAGTCCACCCTGACTGAGTGAATCACCACTTTGACAAGACGAACTTGACAAGGTAACCTACAACCTAACCAAGGGGCATACACGGTCGCTTGTCAAACGTGCAGTGATGTAGCTTGAGTAAGCTTGAGTCATAAAAATTCAGCACAACTAGGTAGGCGAGGGGCAGTTTTCCCTGCTTCCTTGTCCCGTGTGCTGGAGTCTATATTACCAAGAAGGACCCTGCTTCCTAGTTGTCATTTCTGTGTCCAGCAAACCGCAGCTGTTTAGCTTGTATTTTATCTGACACATGTAGTTTGGGGAGTCCACTCATATACGCATAGAGCTTTTTGTTTGTAAAACATTGCTCCAAAGATTGAGACATCTTATACTAGTTATATTGTCTTTTAACAGTTCTACTATTTTATATGTAGGTATCTTTGAATACTGAAGTTCCACGAAGACCAAAAAAATGTTTTGTACAATTTACTGTTCTGTTCTGAGAAGTGTTGCAGGGTCAGCCATCACCATTGGTCAGTGACGAGGCACGTATAACTAATGATCCTGAGCATGTACACTCAACATGCAAGGGGCATTCCTGTCTCGATACGCTCCTGCCTTGGAGTGATTACGTGGAAGTGGTGGACTGTAGCCTGATGTGATTGAATGGGGGATGCTTTCGCCTGCCATATTGCACACTGTGAAACTGATGACGGGGAACTTTTAGTGACCTGCCCGACAATCCAGGCGGCAGTTGGTGTAGTTCCAGCCGGTTGGGCCCAATCTGGTGTAACCTGGTGATTTGTGTGGACGAAAATGTGTTCTGCTATTCCTTTTTTTTATTGCTCTCGTTTGTATTGTATAGCTTGGAATGTAATGATCAGTAAGAGCAATTTCTACACCTAATGGGATTGAAATGTTGCGATAATGTAGCAAAAAACTCAATAAGCAGCTTCAAAATGTCTCTAAAAAATGTCTTTTCCATCTTGCCTTTGCTGGTGTTGACCATAGCTTCATGCTGCGTGATGTTATTCCTGATGAAGCCTGCTGGATTTATTGGTTCAATTTGAAAGATCAATAGAACCACACCTAAAATACATCATTCAAATGAAATTCCATTTCCAGAAGCTCTGAGAGACATAGCACTTAACTTGGGTCATGCAATAGTAAACATAGTATTTTTTTTCCAAAATCTTTCTCTATCTTCAATTTAATATTCTCCAATATGTATCATTTGATTTTAAGGTTATTAAATTTTTATCAAATAGAATTTTGACATTTCTATTCCGTTAGTTATCCATGGTGGTGTAAATAATTCAATACTTCCACATGTAACACAGAAAGCTAGATCGTAATGATTTTTGAAATGTGCAAACTTTCTATTGTTGTGACTTGTATGGATGGTTTTAAGGGCTCATTGCTTTGACATGCCGTGCATGCCAAACAATACCATCATTGATTTCAGTATTGATCATAGAGGCTTCAAATCCTGCTGGATCCCACTTCATAACATGAGACGTTCGGTACGTCCTCATTTTCTCTGTAGATTTAATCTTTTAGACTTTGCTGAGTAAAGACATAGACATTGCTTAAGCATAAGGGTAATCTTTACTGCATTTGCATAGTGTAGCATTCATAGTCCAGTGGTTTGACCCTGTCTGTGGAACAAGAGGTCGTGAGTTTGAATCCCACCTGGTGTCACGCACTCCATTTGCAAACTTCTGGAAAGGGTCATAATGTTTCGGGGTAAGGACTCAGGGGCAACTATTGTAGGTGGGTCCGGGGGCATCCACTTTCCATGGTGCAGAGTTTTCAAGAATTTTAAGTTAAAATGGTGCATTCTAAGGTATCCTGAGGGGCAAAATTACTGTCAGAGAGGTCACAGTAGAAGACTGACCACAAATGACTTATTGGCATCACTGGTCAATCAGAATTTCATACTTGTCAGAGGATTTGCTCCACAGCGTAAGAGTTATTTTAAGAAAAGCGCATCCAGATGACACATGCCTGACTAAAAGCTAACATTAATTTACTCCACAAAAGTATGAACTTAAGATTAGTCAATGCCATATTGTATCTGATGTACATGTAAAATACTGACCCAGGGTTTAAATCAAATGATAGAAAATTGTTGGATAAGGTTGTAAGAACATTATGTAGCTGATAACTTATGTGTTTTGGGGGTAGCATGTTATGGCAAAGCAGGTGTGATAGCTTAGCACAAGAAGACTCTCAACAGAAAATCGGTACTTTTAATGCAAATCAATGGCTTTCTTTAGTGAATTCATCTGTCACCATTGATTGTGATACCTACTCCGACCAGAGCTAATGCTGTTTTATTGATTAACAGTTGGCTATGGTCATTTTTATACCTTAAGGTCTATTTCAATGTGACCTGACAACTTTTTCTCAGGTATAGGTCGCCTACGTATCTCACTGCATATCCTATTTTTGAGTATTCTCTTCATTTAAAACTTTTGACCTTGCCAAGTGCTGCGGTTTGGACTCAGGATACAAAATGATACAGGATGGTCTTCCCATTACCAATGATGCCCAAAAGACAGGCATTTGAGCTGCATCACTGCCAAGTAATGATTAATTACTTGTCCATGAGCTACTCTGTCCACTTCATTGTGATCCCTGTAAGAAGATAAGCAATTCAGCCTTTGGCTGCTAGGTATCCTTGTGAAATAAATAAACCAATCATCATCATTACATTCCATCAGAGTATCCATGCTTATTCATGTACATGTAGTTGGAAAACTCACACCACCTTTTTCCTCCATGTTACTGTCTTGATGCCATGGTCTGCAATGGTGCATCTTAACAAGGCTAGTTTCGAATCTGTCTTTTACCTATTGCTGTATTCCTCCCTGTCCATTGATTGCTCTTCAGTATTCTGGTTTCCATTGATATTTGTATTGCCATGTAACTGTGGTCCAATGGGTTCTTTCCTGGCCCATTGACAAAAAAGTTACCATTTTGGACATAGATAGAGATGTTTATCACTGTGATCATCCAGTATGCCTGTTACCATGGGTGCTAGCCATGGTGCTGATTTTGGTACTGTTATTTCCTGCTTTCCCAAGGTGTTTTTCCAGATCTATCAAAAATACCCTAACAATATGGCCTACGATGCAGGTCTGTCTCTAGGTCTTTCCACAAGGAGATGGAAATTTGTCCATCCCAGAAAAATCTTCACAACACGAAATGAAAAAAAAAATGCATTTTCATAAGTTCAAACAATGAAAATAAGCAAAAATGTGTTCCCAAACAAGGAGTAGGATGGAAACAAATAAAACTGCATGCTTAGATGGAGAAGGTTTCCTGTCCATGGGAAGAAATGGCTTCTTCCTCTGGGAAAATAACATCTTCCCCACAACCCAATGTGGTGGCAGTTTGTTACTCATCTTACGCCCAGGGCAATCTGACTATACGTTGCACAGTATTGGTGAATCAGTAATGGTTGTCAACCAATCGAATGGCATGCTGCAATCAAGGTATCTATTAATCTAATGCCTCTTATGGATGAATTACGCTTGCTTGCCTCTCAATTTCATCATCTGAGAAAGCCCTTTTGTTGAAACATACTCCTTGATTACAAACCTGTGCGATATGTCGGTGTCAAGGTTGCAGACCTGCAATCTGTTTCATTGTGACCCCATGACCCCACCTGATGATAGTGATCATGTACATTTATATGTGTGGGTGTTGTGTAATGATGGTTTCAGCCTGCAGGCTATCGCCTCATTACTTTATCTGCAGTTGGTACCCAGGCCATGGTCATTTTTTTCCTGGATAAATGTTTTATCTAGGAATGTGTACAGTACTGCAAAAATCACTTTGGCATGGTGCAAAATGCAGGAGCATCAATGTACCGGTACTGTACCTTAAAAATAAACACTCCAGTCAAGTCTGTATAACTTTTTTTATTCTTTTTGTCACGAAAGTGTTGTTCCTACTGCATAATAGAAATTTTGTACTGATAAAAGATGAAAACATGATACATAATCATCTCGGAAATCAAGATGTGATTTAATGTGTAAGAAAATCCTATAGGAAGCACTATTCAGCCAATGTCAAGGCAATATATTCATGATTTCTGAAAATTCATAACATTTACAAGGTTGTAGCCATTATTCATGCATTATACTGAAATGTGGATATTTGAGGTTTCAGTCTGGTGCTTCCTAATGTGAAGGTTACTTTCTCTGCTAAAGCGTGAGAGTCTGAGACGTCTCCTCTGAGAATCCTTTTTCGTAATGCCAAGAGGTCACTCGCCACCCACGAAGTCATAGGTGGAAGAATTACTGTATAATTGATCATCCATGCTGTATATGCATCAGGGACTAACATTTAAATGTGCACTTTATCTCCCATATATCTATTGCAAGGCAGGACCTTTTGACCAATATTGATCTATCCTGTCCGTGGTACTGGAATATATGCTGTTGTGCCTGACAGTGACAAAGAGCCTCTCTTCATTCATGGGAAGAGTTACATGAGATTTATTCATGGACAGGACCTCTTGAGGCCCTTTTGTATTGTCACATAGCTGGTTTAGATGGAATATACCAGAATTAAGTTTTGACCTATCGACTTGATGGCAACAATAACCCAACATGTGCTTCCAAGACAGTTTCTAAAAGAATGTTGGCAAATTTGAGTAACATTGATGTAGTACAAATGTGCATTGTATTTGTCACATTATATACAAAATAGATGATGTTTACTTTGTAACTGAATTCTACTGTACTGGTAGTTAAAGATTGTGGAATGAAATTTTGTGTTGATATTTGAGTGGTGGTGGTAGTAGCTCTCTGTAGCTTTTAACCATAGCTTTACAGATGTAACGTTCCATGTAACAAAGATTCATGTATGTAGACAGTTTGCCCAGTGGTCAAAAGAAACCCTGACAAATTTGGCCCAACAAAAGGCTAAAAAGACAACAAAACGAGAAGCCTAACATCTGCTTGGAGAGTAGTTATCATGGTTATATCAGTATAATACACAATTGGAGATCAGAGGTCATGGAAAACAATGTTCTTTTCATGCAAGTATATGGCTACTTATGAGAAATGATTAGTTCCCAAGCGTTATGCCCTCCAGGTTTCCATTTCAAGTCGCCATTAATATTGATCCATGCAAATCATTTAATTTGCTGGGCCGTCCCTCTACTCATGTGGCCCTGGGCTACTTTAATGGGGTGTGAAGTCATAAATTCAAGATAGGGCTGATACTGTACATATGTACCGTAGAATGCTAGTATTACTGAAGGTGTTTTAAAGAATAAAGACCAGTGAAGCTGTTCAACTTCAAGCTTGAGGTACCGAATCATGTACTGGCATGTGTAAAGAGTGTGGTAGGTTCATCGGAATTCATGTGCATCCTTTCTCATCTGTCTCATAATTAAAGCAATTTTTCTGAGTCAGGTTTGTGAGCTGTTGATGAAATGTTTCTTAATGCCTATTGTGTTGTTGCTTTTTGCAAACCTGTACTTGTGTGTATAAAGTTACTCTTTACCATTGCTGTCTCCAGGACCTGTCCTTCCATCTGTCCAAGGACAGAATTGTTTGTAGTGCCGGCAAAAAAATCACAGTCATGAAAAATGTATTTTTGTGAGCTAGCTTAAAAATACAGACTTGACAATGACGGGTAACAACATGGGCTCCCAAAAAATGTGTGGAATGAAAAAAACAAAAACTTAAAAACATCCCTGCTCTTTACTGTAACCAAAAAAGTCCCAGAATCATTTTTTCTCCATTGTAGATGTAATTTGGGTCACAATCTCCCTGACCCTTGCGGCCTTTACGAGTCTTTAATGGAAAATGGAAGATTTGGACCAAACTAAATTGGAGTTATTATAGACCACAGCCATATGGTTGATTAGGTTATCTTCTGTACTGCTCTTTCTCTATAATCAACAGCCAGTTATGTGCTTGAAAGAAAATACCAGATCGTTAGTTCAACCTTGAAGGTCAACTGCATTAGGGTTGACCAAAGCTTTGGTGGCAGATCAATGAAACCAATTGGAGACTCAAAATTGACTTTCTCTTACACGGAATTAGATTTCTTTTAAGCTGTGGGGCCTTTCTCACTGCATTTGTCAAGCTAAATTAGCAGTCATTGGAAGGGTGTTTTTAAGACACAAACAGCTTTCGGATCCAAATCTTGTCATCGTTAAGTAAGGTTGCTAACAACATTTTTACTTCTCTCTTGAATCTTTATTTTTTTCTACCAAACAGTGTCACACACTGACTAGTTTCAGGTGTCAACAGTTTTTACCTCTTGCCATCAGTTTGTTGGCATTTGTCACATCCTGATTTTTGAGTCTTTTCATTTCCCTACAGAGTACTGTTGGCAGTCTCCCAGCAGGTGTAAGGAGAAGATATACAGTCTTAACTAGTTTTTAAGTGCTTCTGCTCTCCTGCAGGAGAAAGTTAAGGGACTGTGAAACCTGACAAAAGCCAGCTATAAAAAGAACTATTTATTTTGCCTCCAACCAGCTTATTCATTGTCACGTTCTAAATTGTTGATCAATATCTTATTCTGCCACCCTGCAGGCCATGTCTTCAATCTGAGCTGCTTCAGACACCATGGGCTGCTGTCTCAGCACTTAAGATGGCTGCAGCCAGACTGCTGCTTTCCTTAGAAGGCTCTTCATTCCACTGCTAGCTGTTGTAAGGAGTCTTAAGCCATGCCGCTGGGATTCCTGCTGAAGAAGGCAACTGGCATCCTGGGTCAGCTGGGCCTGGCTAACGACCCAACCCGACCGCCCCCGCTAGACGGGGAAATCATCTACTGCAAGAACAATGTGTGCGTGCACCCCCCAGGACCTCTCAACGTCAACACTATTCACCATCCAGGTAATTCTGACTCTTGGTTGGTTAATTCAGTTCTTGAAATACTTTTTTTAGCCAGGTTGCTCTGGCAGCAATCTGAGTCAAAAGACAGGTTGCACCATTCAAATTAAGACAAACCAAATCTTCAAAATTTCAGGTTGCCCCACCTCCAAGTTATCACTTTCTTCAAATCAGCTACTTATACATTATCTTTTCTTCCAGTAACATGTAGCTACTAAATATGTTTTATCTTATTGAGAAAGAAATACAAAAGCTTTGGCATGTAGTTGGGGGAAAAGCAGTGTTCCAATTGCAAAATCCAGGTTGCACACTGCGCTATCTGGGTTTAAAGTCAAATTGCACGAAGCAAAAAGGGGTTGCGTGTGCAAGTGCGTATTTCAAGAACTGGTTATAACACTGTAGTCTGTTCTTTGTAACAAAGGTCTTTATCATTCACAACCACGTACACATACAGTATTTATATGAGTTGGACATTGTCTAGTAACAACAGTAAAGAAACTGAACAAAATTGTCACCTACTTTTAAGTAAAAAATTGTGGTTGGAAACATTGACTCATGCAAATATATGTAAATATTGTGGTTGTGTGTATACAGTGAGTAAAGAACTTTCTTATGCTAGTTTTCTAACAGATATTTATCAACCTGAAAATCATACACAGATGTAGTCTACTAGTCTATGCTGTATGATTAGCTAATGTCCCATGAAGCTCAAGTATTTGTCATATGCAATCTACTATCAAACTCTGGATGCACACCCCAGGTATAACTTATAGTATTAGCCTCCATTGAGAGACTTAACAAAATTGTTAGCATCTTAGGAATGTGTTCAGAAACATTCAATTTGGGACATGTTATTACTGTGTATGTAGTATAGAACTTTCTTAAACAGTCATTTACCAACTTGATGAAATCATTCAAAGATGTGCTGTGTGATTGGTATCTGTTCCACAAAGCTTTTGTTCATAATATGCAATATATCATCAAACTGACTCTCAATGCACACTCGAGTTTAAGCCTCCATTGATATACTACTGCCAGTGTGGGGATTAAAGGCCTTATAATAAAAGAAATCATATAAAAAGGGAAAGGTTATACTTGTCTCAAAGGAAGACTTTTGGCACCAATGTTTATTGGTTATGGAGTTGGGAAGCCGGGAGACAATTATTCCTACAGTTTGTTCTCGTGTGAAGATGACTTAGTACTAGCACGTCCATATCTGATGCACAGTGTATGATATGAGTCTCTTCTATCTTATGCATGTGATGGAAGAGGGAAAATGGGTGCTTTTGATGAATGTTACAGACATTCTGGCAACCTTCCTGGCATTTTTCGCCTGCTCTTATCAGACTAAATAATAGAGTTGGCTGCAACTCCAGTCTCTAAAGGCAGTCTTTACATTTGTATTTATTGGTTTGGCTGTTCAGCTTGCACAGCCAGGGTTGCCCAACTAGCCTCTGGCTCTAGTTACAAAGGGCTAGCACAGCTGACAAAGACATGAGCAAAAGGCGCATGATCTGAGGGGCTCTAATTCTTGCTCTATATTAAACTAGCAATAGTAGTTTAACTGTAAGCATTCACTAAATTAGATCATCAACTTGAAATAATACAGACTGAGGTGATGTCTATACAATAAATGTGCCCCTATGAGGTGATGAATACAGCAGAGACTAGACAATAGATCAGGCATCCAGTCGGTGCATCAGACAGGAAGTTCAAGGCTTGTGGCTTTAAATCACTGATCACGGAAAGTCCATAAAATACTGCATACAGACAAAGCAATTAACATCTGCAGGCCATAGCACTTCACTGAGCAGGAAGAGTAGTGCGTCTTGCCATTAGGGAAGGCAAATGATCCAGAAAGATCTAGAAGTAATCAGTCAGGTACATTTGTAAAGGTATTAGTGGCTGGCAAGCAGTATCTTGTACAATGTAAAATGTATGTTACATTCTTTGGCATTTAAAAATGGCTGGGTTGGACACAAAGGTTTCCACATCTTGCAGATTATCCTTTGCACCCATCAATATTTCTTTAAGATATATGTACAATTGTCGTAGAAGAAGTAAGGAATTTGGCAACTTTGTAGCCGAAGATACATGTACATAGAATTGTTGTGCAAGATGTTAGGAATTGGGTACGTTTGCAGCCAAGCCAGAAGAAAGAGTGCCAAGTTGTGTATGATTGATGGACTCTTTGCAGTTTCTTGGGACATAGTGTAATGTATTTTGTGATGCTGAATTAGATATCCTAAGGAATATGCAGAGATTGTGGCCTCTGTTTGGAAGATCCATGGAGAGTTTAGGTATGGAGAGAATAATACTGACACTGAGTTATGATATCTTAAGAAATTGTATAGGCCATATGGTTTCGAAGAAGCGGCGGGTCAGGAAGCAAGTGACCTTGTGACAATTTTCTTGGAATGATGTGTTGGTAGCGTCAGTTTGAAGATGAAATCTATCTCCCTCTTTTCTTTCTGGCTATGCTGCCATGTGGTGCATGTAATTGATGTTGACATGCAGTTGAAAGCAATGCTGTTACTGACCAGGGGTAGGATAACACAGTACAATGATTGTAAATAATGTCAAGGCCAAAAAGCAAGGTCAGGGCAATTGGCCCCTTTACCAACTCAGCCCTGTCAACTCGGCCCAACACCCTGGTCAAGCCTAACACCCTTGTCAACTCAACCAAACACCCTTATGCGTCAACTCAGCCCAATAACACCCTTGTCAAATCAGCCTAACACCCTGGTCAACTTGACCCAACACCCTGGTCAACTTGACCAACACCTGGTCAACTTGACCCAACACCCTGGTCAACTTAACCCAACACCTCAGTCAACTTAGCCCAACACCCTGGTCAACTCAACTAGGGTTAGGGTCAGGGTTAGGGTGGAGTTGACCAGGGTGTTGGGGCAAGCTGGTCTGATCATATTATAAAGTGGCTTAAGCATCCAACATCCCCC
>NC_049991.1:15285012-15343050 GCF_000003815.2 Branchiostoma floridae | reverse complement strand
ATGTGATTTTGCATGATATCTAGTATCTTTGCAGTTTATAATACATTATAAGTTTTTGATGCAGAACATCTCCACACCACACAGTATATCTTTAAGCATAAAAAGTTAGTAATGTCTCCAGTTATATTGAGCCAGAGATGCACTTAGAAGTAGATCTATTACATCTTCAGTGGATGGATGGCAGCACCAAATGGCCTGCTATGGACGGAGGACTTCCCAAAGGCAATCAAAACTTAAGTGGCAATAAAGCAGATGGCATATGCCCTGATGTCACTGCAATATGCCAAGTCATAGTCCCTCCGGCGAATAAGAGTAAAATTTGTAGACTAGGGCAGGGAGATGGACTTTTCGAGCACCGTGCAATAGATTATGGTGAGATCACTGCTCCTGGCTGTACGTAATCACTTCAGAGGAGTTTGTTGAAGTCTCGAATCCTTTTAGTTATATTAGAAGTGGGAGATGTAAGATACAAACTTTGTAGAAAAAAGTGAAGTAAATCGCATGACAGAAAATGATTTAGTTAGAGTGGACATATCATTATTATTCATTTTGGTCGAGTCGAGATATTAATCAAGGACATCATCGGGCTGCATTTCCTGGCATTTTGAACCCTCAGGAAGCTTATGTTTCTGGTATGTGACTTAATTTGTTTCTAGCATAACTTGAGAAGCCAAAGATAGATCTTTTTTTTATACTTGGAAGTTGGTACGTGGAGGGATGGGGGAAAAACAAAGGTGAAGTTTGATAATGAGCCTCCTAGCAACTTTCACTACAGTAGAACTTCCCAGTGTCATGTCTTGTGATTTTTGTGAGTCAGTTGTTTGGGCCCCCTACATGCTTTTTTGAAGTGCAGCAGCCAATGTTGTTTGAGATTTTGAAAGAGTACAGTAATGGTGTAACTGAAGAAGGGATTGAAAAATTGTTGTCACAGTGGTATTTGGTAATAACATGAAAACTCTAGAGCTACAAATCATTCAAGTTACAAAATGTGTGTATGGCAATGATCAAGTCTTCATCCGGCTGTAGTATAACTTGTAGAGCATCTTGTAGAGCCCAGCATTTCTTTCTGAACTGCAGACAAAACTGCTCACGGCTTCTAATATTAGAATCCTAGAGGAGTCCCTGGTATTGTTAGTGATGCCTTCTCGCCTTGGGCGCAGCTGAATGTTTGTCCCATTTTAAAACGAGATGTAGAGCAGAGCCTGTAGTAATTGCCTCGGTATCATGGAATCAGGTGTTGCGGTACGTTGGTAATTGTGTTTCCTAGGAGAGACTGACAAGTTGTTACTGTGTTGGCGGAGTTGCCACTACAGTGTAGTCTAGTGTGGGAGGAATACACTAAATGCTTCCAGCAGACTGGTAGGCAACGAAAATTGTGTTGTATTTTACTTGTCATACCCAGATCGGAAAATACTGATGTAATTGCCAAACTACTCATGAAAAGGATAAAATTTGACACATTGTTTCAACCTGCGCCAACAACTTTATTCTGTAAGAACATCAATAATATTAGTCTAAGAGAAAAATTCGAACAAAAGAACTTGTAGTAGAGTGTGTTCGCTTGAACTTGTAGTAGAGTGTGTGGAGTGCGTTCTATTTAATCAGTGGAAGCCTGTGTGATACAACTAAGAAGCCTGTGATAGGAAAATTATCACCTGGTCTGGAACACCCATGTCAAACATTATCATGGCCCAGATATGACATAAAGTCATCTAACCTTAGTACATTTGTACATGTAGGGGGGACTCATTCATGTTTGTTTCATATATATGGATTCATTAGACACAAAGGAAGACATTGTGTCAATTTGCTCAAACTCTGATGCTCATGAAAGGAGACCTGAGGCATACATGTGTAGGGCAATGGCCTCCTACATCATACAAGAAAGTCCAAGTAGAGCCTAGGGAGCTTGCAAGATGCAAGACATGTATGCAATGGAGTACGATGAAGAAAGACTGAATGCAGCTGCAAGGCATTTCCATAATGATTTCCACGATAATGATGATGATCTAATCAGGTGTCTTAGGGTTTAGAATATGTAAATGTTACTTACAACTTTGCTTTTGCTATTAAAATGGATTTAATAAAAATATATATCTGTTACTTTGAGATACCCTAAGGGATGCTTTTCAACTCAGCCAAGCAAAGAATATTATAGATATACTGGGTTTCTGTAGATAAGTATTTCCAGGGAAATGCAAGTGGGTTGGATTATCCCGAAGCCTTGATGACTACCTGAGATTGAATATGGACTTCAATTAAGTAAACTGGAGCTAAAGAACCAACCATACCTCTAGAGGGTAAGAAAGAAATGAAGCCGCATGAATTAAGATAGATCTAAATTGGACAGGCGTCACATGGGAAATAAATGTTAATTGAGGGTCTAGCTCCAAGACAGACCTAGATCCCAGTTGCCAGAAGCGTTATGGATATAATGAACAGATTTAAGATTAAGAAATGAATGAAGTCCAAAGAGTCTGATTATTATAGATGTAAGAGGAGGATGTAGGACTTCAGGATGATGAACTTGGCTCAGTCTTGATCAAAAGGGACTTGCATGTATGGACCTAAAGAGACTGGTGTCTCCTGTCTCCTCACTGAGGATGAACTAACCTAGAACTGATGACAGGTTTCAATTCTCATTACTCTAATCAACATCATCATCATGACAGTGAGAAAAATCATCACTCTAATAATTGGTTTTAAATCACAGTAGTAGTCACAGGTATCCACCTCCTATGCAATTCTTATCATTATGTACATTTTGTACATGATTCTATACATTGGACATCTCAAAGGAATACTGGTACTTAAGGTTGCCAGGAGCGTTATAGATACAGTGTGTATAATGAGTAGGCTTTAAGTTGGTGTATAATGTTTTATTCACAGTAAGTCATGAGCATCCACTTACATGTATTCTGCAACCTTTATCATATGCATTTGTATGTTAGATAGCACTTAGAATTTAGCACTTTGAGCTGACCACTCTGCTTTCAACTTTCAAATCTTATGGTTTTCTCTGCCTTACATATTAAAATGCTTTCATTAAGTTACTGTGAATTCATTTACTTTCGTAAGGAATTGATATTGAGGTATAGGGGAAGGAGGTTTCTTCTGCGTTTTTAAGTCCAGTAGTAAGATATTGGATATGCTTTATATTCATGCCGATAATAGATCTGTGATAGACAGGTCACTGCGCAAACTGATAGAATAAAACCACTGCAAACATTTCAAGACGTATAGTCGTCTGCCGTGCTTAGAGCTGTAACAAAACTCGCTGATATTTGCACCTCTCTCACGTAGGTAACAGTGAGTAAGTTTGACGTGAGAATCTCTGAATAATGGATCTGTAATGGACAGGTCACTGCAAAAAGCGAGACAATAAAGCATTTCAAGATGTATAGTAGTCTGCGTGTTCAGAGCTGTAACAAAACTTGCTGATATTTGCACCTCTCTCACGTAAGTGACAGTGAGTAAGCTTGACGCGAGAATCTCTAAGTAATGGATCTGTAATGGACAGGTCACTGCAAAAAGCGAGACAATAAAACATTTCAAGATGTATAGTAGTCTGCGTGTTTAGAGCTGTAGCAAAACTTGCTGATATTTGCACCTCTCTCACGTAAGTGACATTGAGTAAGCTTGAAGCGAGGATCTCTAAAAGGAATTAATGACGCAAACGACCGGGAGCCACTTCCTCCTCCTCCCGAAGGCTTACCAGCCAGACTCGATGTCTGCCGTACGTACAATACCGCATCGACAGGTCGTCAACGACATTTGTCACAGATAAATTCACGCCTGATGTTCCTATAAGGTTTAGATGACAGACTGGAATTACCCTGAGATAAATGCCCTGGACAAACGCTGGGTACTGTAGAAAGGGAGACAGATAATTCTATTGTGTACCACAGCTAATAAGCTTAATATACGGATGCCAGGTGGACGCCTATGTCTGCTGCTCTGTATTGATGCTGAATGTTTGCAGGGAAATGGTATGAGTCCTAAATCAGTACTGATTTGGGTAATCTTGTATCAGTTTAAGAAATAAGTCAAAGAAATGAGCCATACGTAATTGTTACACCTTGAGTGGGGGAAATGGTATCTTGGAAATCCCTCCTGCAGGGTACAAAAGACTTCTCTTGGTAGATTTTTGTTGGTTTGCAAAGCAGTGGTTGCAGATATACAATGTAATAGGAAGTCTTATATATGAGCCTTGCTGCTGGAAGTTTGCATTGAAAGTTTGATAACTGTGTCTACATAAAGGCATCTGCTGAATCAGATATTACAAAGTTAGGTTTTCATCACACAGCAGAGACTTTCTCTTTGTAGAATATACGACACTCTGGATGTGGCACTCTTGCTACATTGTCTATGTAATCATGGATAAAACATGCAGTTATTGTAACATCCAAATCATCTACCTGCCTCTCCAGTTGATATACAGCATAGTAGCTGTAGTCTAAATGTGCTGTTTGCTGCAGTGAAGAGAAAAATACGCTCCCACATTGCAGAACTTTTCTAATCTTTATTTCTTCTATTGCCTTTCCAGGGTACCTGACAATCCGTGCTCAAGATGACGAAGTCCTGGGTTCCACCCTCATCCTCACATGGATCCCCAATACCACCCTGCAGAGGAAGCCCAGCTCTGCTCCCTCCACCCCCAGTACAGGCTCCCCCCCGGGAGACAAGCCTGCCCCCCCTCCCAGGAAATTCTCACATGACATTCCAGGAAGCTCTGACATGGTGGCGTCCCACAGATTGCTGGAACACGCGGATGTCGACCTTGAGTCGGGAACAAAGAACTCCTCTAGCCTGAGCCTCGACCGTAGCTGCTCAGATTCAGGGTACGCTGACGACACCGTCAGCAAACACAGTAGTGCAATGTCCGAGCAGCATCAACAGTTTTACGAGAAGATCTTGGGGCAAACTGTCGGATTAGAGCCTTCCGTGATGTCCCAGTCTGACACCTGTGCTGCTTCAGGTAGCAGAAGGCTGAGCCACAAGTCTGTAGATAGTGCAATCTCCTCCAAGAATCAGAGTCCTGTTGATGCTGACGCTAAGACAACAGCAGGAGACATCAGCATGTCCTCGGACAGCGAAAGTATCACCACAGAAACTCAGTTAGCTTTGCTGATAGCCAGGAATGACTATGAACAGGGGCTGAGAGACGAGCAGCAGATCAAAGGGGATTCTCAGGCCGGTAGTAAAGGTGCCAAACTGTTACCATGGCAACTCTCCAAGCATGTAAGACAAGCCCTCCAGACGGACTTTGACAATTCCAGTGTCAGCTCCGACGACACCAGTGCGGGGAATAGCCCATGGCCGTCCCCGAAAAAGAAGATGCCGGATTATACGGTGGTTCACGCGAACAAGGAGCTGTGCGACACAGACGTTGACGAGGAGCTGGAGTCTCCGGGAAACGGTCACATCCATCGGAGGATGTCCGACTCCAGCTCGACCTCCAGCACTGACACGGACACGACCCAAGATGGCGACTCCTGTCCCCCCTCCCCAACAAGCTCCCAACACGCGACCTCCCCAACTGGTGCCGAGAGCATTGAGATACAGAATAGGCTGGAGAGATCGCTGTCGGACTCCAACCCAGAGGGCCTCGTCGTGACCTATAACCTGACCTTCCCGGAGAATTCTGTCAGCTACGTTGAAGCGGCGGGGTTGAAGGGACCAGGCACGGCGCGGGAACAACTGTGTGGTGTCTTCTCGGCAGATCTGGGTCAAATGAGGTCACTCAGGTTGTTCTTCAAGTGAGTAATGTTTGTTCTTGTATGTCATGATAATGATGATGATGATGTGTTTGTTATGATGTCTGTGGGTATTGACTGAAGTAATTCTCTGGGAGATAATTGTAAGAAAAGACTGGAGTATGTCATGGGAGGGGTGACTCTCCCAAGGAAAGACATGCACCCTGGCATGAAATTGTAAGTCAACTTCTTATTTGACCCGTAGCCAACTACTCTCATTCTGGTTCTCTCTAAGTTTGGGCTTGAACACACACCACTACCAGTGGACTAGCCACCCACTGTAGTGATTGCACAAAGTTGTGTGGCTCAGGGCTACTGAAACGGAGATAGGCGCCGCCTTATGCGCCATCAGGCACGGGAAGGAACTTTGACTTTTGTGCCCCCTACTCACCCTCGCAAGTTTGTAATTTAGCCCTTGCTTGTCCCAGAAATCTACAAATTAAGCACCTCCAGAAAATCCTGGCTATGGGCATCACAGCGAAAATTACTACCCTATCCCTAAAAAGATTTAAGCCCTCTGCAGGTGTTATCTGAAGTGAGGCTCAAACACCAGCGAGTTGCCGCTGGCAGCGCCTCCAAATTTGCCGTCTTAGTCTTCCTAACTGGCAATTCCCTGGACCCTGAGCACCTGTATTGTCATCAGTATCACATGTAATATACGTAACTGCCGCCTGTCCGTCCTAAAGTGGGTCAGGTGGAATTAAAAACCCGTTATGAGTTCCTTAAAGCCCCCATCACCGACACGTACTGTAGCTATTAAGCTGTCAAGGGTAAGTTGAGAAATGCGGCACCACACCCCATAAACATTCAATTATAGATACGATCTATGGGCATGACGGTCATGTTTCCCCTTCTGAATGGCTCTTACATTACTTGACTTATGATAATGGTAGATAGGTCGATACAGACTGTTTCCAGACAAAGGAAAATGGTCCTATACTTCAACTTGAAGACCATTGTGATTTGGAATCTATAATGCAAGCTTGTAATGAGGAAAATACCTAATTAAATCTATGCTGAGATGTTAACAGTTACTTTGTAGTGCTGTTAAGGAAAATGAGGAGAGATTGGTGAAGTTAAGTGAGATTAAAAGATTATTGGGACAATATTTGATGTTCCTGAGTGGGCAAATGGAGTGCCAGGTTTATCATCTAATTTGTCACAATTTGTACCTCCCATAATGCTTGGACTAATAGGCTATACCTTACAAGTTCATGTAGCATTAAGACTTCATGTAGCATTAAGACTTCAATATCAAGTTAAATGTCTGTGAAGGCCAGGAAAATGCTGTTTCATGGTTCTATAAAGGTGAACCCAAACTGTGGTCTAAAATGGTACTGAAAGAGGTCTCTGCTCCGCAGGTTTTTATACCCTGAGCTTAAAGATATTGTTGTCTTCCTGAGGTATAGTTGACCTGTACTTGAGTAGAAAAATTACCTCATTAATTGGAAAGTTACTAAATTAGATAAGACCATCTGGTCATTCACAAACTCAGATTGCTGCTTTCCAACTTACATACCTACATGTACACTACTGCAAGGTTAATGCAAAAATTAAATATTTTTATTATTCTATTGCAACTGGATATGATTTTGGAAAAGGTCAGGCATTTCACATAACATTCATTATTTTTTGTCAGTCACGACACTGACCCTTTCCAAATTCATATCCAGTTGCTTGTGTAGTCCATTGGTATTTGGCCAGTAGAGAGAGTCAGTATAAGATCCTACACTTCCACCATGGAGGGCTGGACAGGCTGGCTGAGATGTTTGTTTATATTTGTTGTTGTTGTTGTTGTTTATGTTCCTGTAGTGATGGGGATGGTACCTGTGGCCAGCTGGTGATTGCCAGTAGAGAGAGTCAGTATAAGATCCTGCACTTCCACCATGGAGGACTGGACAGGCTGGCTGAGATGTTTGAAGAATGGAGACACTGTACTCAGGCCAAGGCTAATAAGGTGGGTGTTGAGACTGAGATTGCACTACGAATAAACTTGCATGTACCTCCATAAAGAATGGATATTACTGGTATACTTTGCTTGTGTTGTTCAATTTATTTGGTGGGCCGACTACTCTCTCTTTGCAGCTAGGGACTGAATTGCGAGGAGCTTACAATTGGGGGCTTAATCACATTAGGGTCTGGAGTGGCTGCCATTCTTACGTTTCCTTTCTTTAGCTCAGTGGGGTGAAATTTGGACTGACAGATTTAGACCAGGTCATCTTATCAGGTCATCAATTAATTATTAGCCATCAGAGCTAACTATAGACCTGATTAGTGTCACAGTTTGTTTGCCAAATGATGCAAAAGTGCATCAGTTGGTCAAAGTACAACATTCAACAAGCTTAAATCCTGTCATTATTGCAATGGAGTCATGGGTGGTAGAGCCATGGGAGATATTTCATGAGGTTTCTGCTGCAGCAAAGATGTTTAAAGTAAGTTAGCTTGTCGATGAGTACTATTAGTTTGCTCCTATGTGTGCTTCTGCTACCCGTTTGGGGAACTAGTACTGTGCATTGAAACCTTTTAACGAGTTGATGAGCGAATTAAGGAATGGGTTTTAGAGCGCTGTTAGATGACAATAGGCCCTCCCACAAGCGGATGGATCCGGAGGGCGTTTTGGGTGTTGGAATGCCTGTTCGAGTGAGCACTTGAACCCATTAATTCTCTGATGTGTCGGGACCAATCAGCGCCCTTGTCCAAAATTTGGATGTCAAGGTTTCCAGACGGAATAGCAGAGAAGCGACTGTGTATAGCATATAATATACATCAGACTCAGAGCAAACTACATTGTACTATCCGGATGGTACCCAGTGAGGCTATAGTGAACTCTGACTTGTGCCACATTTTGATTCCACTACCCTAATGGTATATGATCAATGTGGAGAAGGTTTTACTTGTTGGATGCTCCCCACCTGGATATCTTTGATGGCTCCGCGTCAATTTAAAGGCTGTAAAACACTAGCTTTTATGACTTGTGCGCTGCTGGGACATCATATTATTTTATATTGCTATGATTTTTCTTATCTCAATTATAGGCAGTAACTGCTGCTCTAACCTTGCTCTAGTATCCTCTTAACATCTCTACTGCTCAGTGAGAAATTGACAACACAGTTGTTTATGTACTAGACTGAAATGTTTCTTTTGAGATTGATTATTAATAGCTTTTGTTGAGAGGGCACTGTGAATTTCTATTAGTGTACTTGTGATGAGAAGGTGAAGTCACAAAATCTTTTGGATATTATATGAATATCTGTTACAGCTAAGTTCATATATCATCATCATTCACTGTGTTCTGCATCTACAGTCTTTGAAAAGTCTTGTAGCTGCATTCATTCTTATGCATTAAATTTGATCATGTAGATATACATGCCACAGCAAAAAAGACAATGTTTGGCATTTCTTGCTTCAAACTTTTGTTTTTCTGTAGGTTTTTAGATCATAAAACATAGTTGGAAGATAACCTTTGAAAGCAGAGTAGATGCTTGGCATTTTTGGCACAGGCCCAAATAATTACACCCGTATATTTCAAATTCCCTTTGCTTCAAACAGCATAGGGTCAATTCTTATGTAGGTTATTCCAGTTCACTTGTACCGATATAACCGAAATGCCATGATAAATGACTGTCTAACTTTCATGGAGAGAATCTGTACAAATTGGATTTCTTTTTACTGTCATCCAAGAACTTGAAGAAGGAAGTCGTTACAATTGAGGGTGTCGGGGTTTGTTTCCACCTCTCTGCACATGGGTAGTCCCAGAGCTTTATTAGGTAGAGAATGGTGTTACTGGATATGTCTTTGAGGTGATTCTCTGAGATTCACTGACTTAGTTTGTTGCACAATGGTACAATGGCTGACAGTGTGTATATATATCACTGATTTGAATGCATAGCATGCTGTCTTGCTCATGCTATAAGTTTTGGTATTCCATCATTTCTGCATGAAAGATTTGTAATACCTATTGAAGACTAGACAAAGCACCCAGATAGTACAAGGATCAGTCCCTGACTGAGAGGAAAGCCATAGGCATACATATTCAACCGAACAACCATCAACACTTATCCTGATTTCTAAATGCAAAGGTTCACCTTCTTGGGGAGTATGTTGTAAGAGAATCAATGAAGTTACCCACTTGGGTCCTCCTGTAATTTCCATTGAGAAGTCCTCAGCTTTAATCTGAAACACCACAGGTTGGATAGTAATTGGAACAGCAGGACCGGTAGGTTTTCGATCAGATCATGCTCCATTTCTGCCATCTGATTAAGGTATGCTTCAGTGCTGTATATGTTACATCTGCCATTTTCTATTACATGGTACTAGCAGTGTTGTTATTTTGACATTTTGAAAAATGGATTTGTCATGTATTCACAATCATGGTCCTTCTGGTCCTGTCATCATCTGGCAAAAAGAATCATATGTCATTTGAGTTTGGCTGTTCCTTAGCCCTTAGACAAAGCGTTTATCAAATAGAAAATGAAGGTGTACAGGAGAGGCTTTTTTATAGTTATTATAGACATTTATCAGGTCCATTTATACTGTCTAGCTAGCATGATTCTACAAAAAAAGAACTACCTATCAATCAATTGAAATCATCCCCCTGGGTTATTGCTGTTAATTTCTCTTGACACGTACAAAAGAGCCAATTTACAAGACTAAGTCTAGAGCTTTAGTGGCTTAGTTATGCCACATTGAAGCAATATTGTCTTAACAGCAATACCCTTGCAAGTCTATTGTTCTTCCTCAAGAGACTAAGTAGACTTATCCCAAACATGCTCCTATGCATGTAGATGGCCAAAAGTTCTATTTGCTAACAACTCTCCATGTACATGATACATATACAGTGCCATGTACATGTACAGATATCATGCATTGTTTGTTCAAAGAAGCTTTGATAAGTTAGCATGATTAGGAATCCTTCGTAATAACTTAAAGTCTTCATTTTATAGATGCCTGCAAGGCTGAACTTTAGGGTTTCGACTGACAAATACATCATAGTGATGACTCTCTTCAAGCCCCCATGGATTACAGTTTGTGCGTCTGTTTTCCCATTTCAACCATGAAGAATCCCTTACCCACCCACATGGTGACAGGAACACAGTCTTTATGATCTCTTTGGGGGACAAAAGTGTTCATAGGGCATTTCTAGAGTGCTTAAAACTAGTCATGCAGGGGTGATATTTGGCATGTTCATTTTATCACTTGAAGTAGTGATAACTGGCTAGCCCACCAGAAAGCCCACACAGAGGAATTGTAAAACTTACAACAACTTCCAAGAAGGTGGTGGGTGGGAGCTGCTGGGAAGATAAGAGTATGGGTCCGGTTAAACTTGTTTTGTTACATTGAAGGAAACAGGAGATTCAGCACCAACAAGATCTCTTCAGTGACAAAAGATAACTGATATCATCTGAAACGTCTGACCATTTCCAAAATCAAATCCAGCTGCTTGAATAATTGCTATTTGGTGATTCCTTGCTTTCAGACAAGTCTATGGGACAATAACAAATACTATCTTACCTTTAGTAAGTTAATAAAATATTTTTTAAACAGTGACACTAAAAGACTTGCGTTGATCTTCTGAATTTTGGGTACGTGTTTATGCCTTTTAAAGTGTCACTGAAGAATATTCTATTAACAATATTTATACATGACTGATAAAACTCTTCAACGACTATCTTAAATATCTCACAAGTACTACCTGCTTTCTAATATATCCATTTGAGAAAAGCTGACTGGCTTCTTCACCAGTGACATGTTGAATTCCTCCTACCTCCGTCATTTCTTCATTTGTATCAATTAATCAATGAATACCTGTTGAACGTCTCTGTTCTATTGCTTTCAATTTGTGTGCAACGACGTTGTCAGTATTTTTGATAGATAACATTTTCCACCACACACAACTACACCCTTGGGCGCATTTTGAAAGTTGGGATTGCAAAGAAATATTGTTTCGTACTTTGTGATATACTGTCTCAGAGTCTTATGCTGACAGTTTGACTGTCTACAGCTTTAGATGTTCTAGTATTTGCCTGTACTTCTGGGAACTATTCCTTTTAGATTGGTCCATTTATTTACTTAACATGGGGTCAATATGCTGTTGTATATTTTAACTATTTGTTCCCTCAAAATGTCTGGAATTGTAAAATGGTTCTTGAGTTCTATTTAAAGGCTGATAATCGAGTTGACTAAGATTGTGTTAGCAAGTCCCGTTGGGTATCCATGCATTTTAAGCTGTTAAGTTAAGACTGCGATCAAAGCCTTTCTTGCATCTTGAATCAGGAGGTGTTGGCAGTAGATTTCTGGTTACATGAATGAAGGTTTCTAATTTCATTTAGACATCCTGATGATAACATATCTCAAAGAGCAGCTACTTGAGCAACTGGTTCAAGCTACTAGAGCTACTGCTATTTGGCATCATTTCTGGTTGTTTGTTGTTGGGGATTAACAATATTCCATATTATGTCCAATCTTCACCTCCACTGTATTAGAAGCATGATGCAGAATTGGCACTCAGTAAAGTAAAGGATAGGATATAATGCCTTCCATATTATGGGATCATCTGTGCACCAAAGTTATACATGCATGATAGTATACATCATAAGTCAACAGGAACATGTTTGATATGATTTGGAGTTTTTTTCTCCCAAATTTATTGCCTTGCACCATGTGCAGTGCTGTGCATGCAAGTATTTGTAACAGCAAAGTTGACATACCAGTCATTTCCAAAAGATTAATGTGAAAGGTCGTATGACCTTGACATTTGCTTCCTAAAGAGCTGAAGTAACTGACCTTCACACAACGTGATTGTTTTTCACAGCGCGAAACCTGGATCGAAAGGTGCTGCTTATTGCAAGTAATCCATCACTTGTAATTCCCCGAGAATGATTCCTCATCTACCGCAAACTGGTGGAACTGTTTAGTGCTGTAGTGTAGGTAGCTGATGAATAGTTTGGATATACAATGTAATCTGCACCTGAATTGACCTTGTTGTGACAAGTTGGCAAACTCATCCTATAGATCAAAACCTGGACGACTAAAAGTATTGGCCTTGGTGCTGAATATTTGGTAGTTCTAAAACCGCCTAACTAACAACTGCAATGAAGGTGAGATTGACTGATACATGTGTAATTGCCCTGTTTCATTGCTTTGTAGATTTCCATTGGCAGTGATGTAAGTTAGGAGACTGCTGAGTGTGACTGTTGAGGACATGCTATATTGTACTGCAATGGCCAACTTCTGATAGTCATTTTTTATGTCAATTATTATTTGTCCTCATATACTCCTAAGTCTTAACCACACACTTCCTTCACTGGCATAGAATCTTTATCAAATAACATGCTATATTGTATATTGTACTGTAATGACCACTTCTGATAAGTCATTTTTTATGTCAATTATTATTTGTCCTCATATACTCCTCAGTCTTAACCACACACTTCCTTCACTGGCATAGAATCTTTATCAAAGAAGCTTAGGAAAATTAAAGAATTTTTCCCCTATCTAATATAGAAATTTGCAAGAAAGTAGCAAATATATACAAATATATATAAGCTATATAACCCATCTTGAGAAAAATACATCAACCATTCTGAACTGTTTTCCTTTCAAGATTTTCCAGAGGCTAAATAAATATAATGATCCTGCCATATATTTTGCAGCCTCGTTTCTATTATGAAACCAGTGTACCTGAAGGCTTTGTGCACTCAGGTCACCATAAAATACGCAATTACATTAAGGTTGGAAAGGCCATTCAGCCATCTGTTCATTCAAATCTACATTTAAGTCCCACTCTCTGTATCATAAAATTCCATAGCCCCTGCTGATGGTACTTATATGCACCATATGTCACATGACTCTATGACCTTAATATGATATTAACCATAATCTGGCCGATTATTAACCCCAGAGAGTTAACCCAAGCTTAGTATGGCTTACAGGATTGTTTTTTTATGTAGGACACTGCATGCCCTGCCTGTAATGAGAATTTATGTTTATGAGTCATGGAATAATAGCGTTGTAAGGAATATTCAGCACAGATGGTGAAGATGATTTTTACTGTAGTTCTTTAAATTTTTATGGCAATTTCATGTTTTGTGGTGACTGCTTCACCACAAACTTAAGATGACCACAAAAATGTCTATTCTGTCCTCTACCTGCCCACCCCTTGATTTAACCACAAACTTAAACCACCGCAGACACTTTGTTTATTTTCTTACCACAAAAATAAATCCACGCAAACTTAAATCCATTTTACAGTACAGTATATGGTATGACTGTGCTCAATCAGGAGGTGAATCATTTCCCATAGGATGATTATTATATTTTGTGTCACCTTACAGCTATATCATGTCATATGATGATATCATTGTCATGACTGTGATTACACACTCAGAGAAAATGGATAGGACAGTCCTGCAGTATGTAGGCCAGTGTGGTTCATCAACACACATGTATCAGCTATAAAAGAAGACATTTTGTTTACTGAAACTGTATTTGTTTCATTGCAGTTCACTTCATGTGAAATAGAACATTTTTCTATACATCGTCTATCTAAATGATGCCAAAATTTGTAGCAATTTTCAGAGAAGTAATTGATGTGAAAGTAGTGTTGTAAATTCTAGTTGTAATATGAATTTTTTGTATGATCATCTACCATAACCTACCATCATCTACCAAGGCGGAAGGATGCCTACCAATATGCACGTCTTTGCTATTGTCTTATCTATGAGATCCAGTGGAGAAACGCAGAGACCAAATCAGCAAGAAATGCACAAAAGTAGAATTTGTATTTCAATGAGGTACATGTATTAGATCTTTGATTTCTTTGTAGGATTTTAAATTGAGTGTGTCCTGGTGTGTTTTTGCAGGGTTTGTCTGACCAGTTCTGTCGGCAGTTCTCCATTAACCGTCCCAGCGTCACTGCCATCGAGTGCCACCCTGATGAGGACGTCTATGGGACCATCACTCTGGAAATCTGGCAGTCTTACTTCAACGATCGTGGCCAAGTTGAGGATGAGGAGAGCTTGAAGAAGGTTAGAAACCATGATGGAGCATCATCCTTGTCTTTGTTTTATCTTCCTTTCCTCTTAGGCCATTTGAAATTTGCCTTCACCTCATTTATATTTTCATCAATCATAGTTTTGGCTAGTCATCATCTGTAAAGTCAGCTTTCGATTTTTTTGAAAACCTAATGCCTTGTACTTTTTTCAGGCCATTTTCTTTGGAGGGCTCGACCCAAGTGTGCGTAAGGAGGCGTGGCCCTTCCTGCTGCACTACTTCTGCTTCCAGTTCACCTCCGAGGGGAGGGAGGAGTACTGCCACAGGATGTCTGCTGAGTACCAGGCCATTCAGGACAAAAGGTCAGGACCAACCAGGGCTGGGCACCATCCGGATAGTAGTTCGCTCCGACGTTTATTTAATTTATACACTTTATACAGTCGCTTTTTTGCTATTCTGTCTGGGAACCTTGACATCTCTAACGTCTGGAATCGTCCAAATTTTGGATGAGGGCGCCGATTAGTAGAAGCCAGAAGTGAACATGGCAGTGAACTACTACCCGGATGGTACCTACAAATGTAGGCTAGGACCAGCCAGGACTGTCTTCAGCTTTGAATTTTTTCTGACTCTTTCTTTGGGGGCCCAAGATGTTCATTTTTGTTGGTCAATCTGCTATTTTAAGCCTATGAAAACACATGTTCATCCATTTCCTGTAGGTCTTGAAGTTCAGCTTTTTAGGACGGAAAGGGTGAAATTATCTCTGTCCCAAAAGTCACATTTTCATCCTAGGACAGAAGGACGGGTCCTGGAGACACCCGAGGAACAACCAACATGCTAGCCTGGTACCAGGGCTTTGAGAGTTTGAGATTTTTTTAAAGAAAATTTATCAGTGGCGTTGCCAAGAGTACACCACTGGTACTAGTCTTCCTGTTCTTGTCGCAAGACAATTCTTGTAAATAACAAAAATTTACAATGAAAAAAAGTCATGCACATTCAGCACAATCATCAAATATTTACACACTGTTACCGTAAAATCAGTGCTTCTACATGGTTGTTAAAATGTTATTGGCACAGTCAAAATCATTGAAATTCAGTTGAGAGGACAGTTTGCGGCATCCCCTTAATTGTAAAGGATCTTAAAGATCAGGCGGTCTGCAGTGCTACTGCTACTGGCTGCCTCCAGGACTTGTCCCTCCGTCCGGGGGCAGAAATTTGCTTGTTGGGATAGACAGAATTTCACTCCGTTTGTCCAAAAAGTCTGAACTTCATGATGAAAAATATGTATTTTCATAACTGTAGGTTGCCAGATTCAACACCAACTACTCTTTCAATAACTTCTGAAACATGGGGCCTCTGGTGTTACATCCCTACCCAATGCTAGGTAGCGTTACTTATTTTCACCTGAGTCAGGGTTACGAAATATGTCTCAAGTGCCTGCCAAATAGTCTAGCACCCATTGAAACATTTTTTGGGGAAGTCTCATAAAAATCTAATGTCTTGGGGAGGTACAATCTTCATAGATAGTGCTTCTAATTTTACGATTTGGACAGTTGAGAATTTGAAATTCCTGAGTGTAGGTCCCCATTTCCCATGTACCACATCCGGCAGGGAGGGTCGTCCATTTCATGGTTCCCCATGATACTGTAAACGTTGTGTTTACAGCTAGGCTGTTTTTACGATGAACTCCCACGCCCACCATCCCATCCAATTTCACGCCGCGGTGCACACGAGAGACGCCGTGTGAGTGTTTTAGAGCCCTCCACGTTTGATTGGGTGTTTTACAGGGTGTGCTGCACTAGACTTGAGCACCAAACCAGCCAGTCTGATATTACTGTATACAATCTACGACTTGGAAGGTTACACTATGCTGATACATCACTGTGTGTGTCTCTTTTCCAGCTACAAGAAATTAATTAGGTTTTAAGTGGGTCATAGGGCTATTTTCTTTGATTCATACTTGTTTTTTGAGGTTCAAAGGCTTAATAATTTGATAACTTAATGTTCCCCCTGCTGAGATATGGTAGCTATAGCGTACTGGATTATCATTGATTGCGGAGTTAGACAGTATTGGGAAAAGAGGAAGTTCAACTGTATGAGACAGTCAGCTGTTGAACCGATGTATTCCCATCTGCATGTATATAACTACCTCTAGAATATCTCCTTGATGACCGATTGTTATCGTGACAATACACGTACATATTGTACAGCAACACCCAGTACCATATCTCAGAGTCAGGCACAGATACATGTACAATGTAACTACTGTGTACATGTGGTAATTCATGCATACAATCAAGCCTTTAAAAGTGACTAAACCTGTAAAAGTGATGATTTTTCCCATTACCTTTAGCCGACTGCTGTCTACCCCTGCAGCAGTGAGTCGGAGTCCAGCAGCAGTATAATCAAATAATGGAAATTACTACTCTTAGCATTGAGAATCCTCTCTACATTATGTATAAGTGACCACCAGTCCACGTAGACCATCTTTATCAGCCTGAGTGATCTTCTTGGGCAGTGTTAACTATTGTGAGTATTGTGTTGACAATTATAATATGTTATATGATCAGTCCTTGATTCTCCCATGTGTTTGTGCATGTGTTGGCCAGACTGTCCATGTCGGATGAGGAGAAGGAGCACTTCTGGAGGACGGTGCAGGTGACTGTGGACAAAGACGTGGTGCGGACAGACAGGAGTAACCCGTACTTCAAGGGCGACAACAACCCGCATGTGGAGATGATGAGGTACTGCAAATTCTCCTTTTTTCTTTTGATTTTGTTGTAGGAGCAAGAGATTTTCATGGTGTTTTTATGTTGAAAAATTCTGTTTCACAATAGTAAGGACATGTTGATTTGATTAGAATATAGATTATGGATGACATCCTATGGAAATCCCAAAACTTATGCGAGCGTACGAATGAAAAGAAAAGTTTGCCCCCCTCCCCCCCCAAAAAAGTTGCATTCATTATGAAATCTAAGTGGTCCTGAAGGCTGAAGAAGTGACAAACACAGCATATTGAATACTGAACAATAGATTTGTCATTTTTGTTTTCACAGTCTTCTTCGTTGACATTGAAATTGACGTTGAAATTAGTGTATGTTTCCCGATATATTTTTCTTTTAATCTACGGCATGTATTTGCTCCTTTTACAGCTGCTTTGTACGATTGATTCAAAGCATGGTGGAATTTTTTTTATTTATGGAAATTGATGCGCGCACGGATGTCATCCATATAATCAAATCAACATGGCCGAATGCAATCGAAAATTAAATGCTTCTGTGGAGAAGACACCACAACAATGAAACAATTATCGTTTGAAGATTAACAGTATGTGTATGGTTGGGAGTGCTTGCCATGTATGTGCTTTTAGTATGCCATGGCTATTTAGAAATTTGTACTATCTATAAAATGATGGATATCCACGATTTTGTTCTTACCGGCTGAAGACAAAATGCTGAGAAGGGTGCTTGTCATATCAATGATATGCTTGTGCCGACAGAGACTTTTGTTACAAATAGAACGTAATATTATTCCTTATTTGACTCTGCCACAAGGTAATACACAATCCAACATTTCATGCTTCCACGACAGGCTTTTAGACATGGTGTCTAGCCATACAATTTGGATGATTGATATTGCATTGATTGGGAAAAAGTAATTTTATTTTTTGAACGCTGTCCAGAACTTTGGATGCATTTTAATCAATAAAGTTTGCTCTTGAGAGATATGTTGCAAGAAATATACATGGGATCAGGAATAGAATCTAGAAGTTATCTCTTTTACTTTCACATTGACAAATGTGTTAATTCCACTGTATATCACAATGTGCAAGCATACTATCACGAAATCGATGTGAAATTGGCACTGTAGGTATGACCCTAAGATAGGACATTGTAATTCATGGGACTTAGCAAGGCACAGCAATATGTAGCCATGTGGATATCTGGGTGAGTGCCAGCACTTCTCCTATTTGTGGAGAGGGATGTGTCCAGCTAGTCAGATAGATAAGATAGCAGAAGCAATCACAACCAGACCATGCTGTGCATGCTGGAAAGTCAGGTACATGGATGGTGATACATTGTCAGATACTTACATTTCTGTTATGTAACGGTGGTGCCAGACATAAATGCACAACCCAAAACAAAGTACTGTATGTTGAAACTCTCACTCATTCTCTCTTGGATGGAGGTGCACATGCCTTATGTTATAATTATTGTGTGTTTGTTGCATTTATGATGTATGGCTATGAATTAGCATTTCCCAATGGCATCTAATTGTAATTCAATGATCTTGCCTTTTAAATTGAAAGTTCATCTGTGTTGGTAGAAGTCATTATTGAAGTAATTTAACTGTAATATCCAACACAAAAATTAAACTCACCTAAATTTTTGACTGAACAGCAACAGTCTGGTGAAAATTTGGGTGAGTACAATTTTTGTGTTGGATAACAGTTAAATTACTTCAACAATGATCTTGCCTTTTGATTGTTGATGATGTGGCATGATTACTACCTGGATGCCAAGCCTTCATCAATGTATTTCCATTTCTGTTTTCAGGAAAATCCTGTTGAACTACGCGTACTACAACCCCTCAATGGGGTACACCCAGGGCATGTCGGACCTCCTGGCGCCGGTACTGGTGGAGGTACACGACGAGGCCGACGCCTTCTGGTGCTTTGTGGGATTGATGCAGAACACCATCTTTGTTAGCTCGCCCACGGACGCAGACATGGACAAGCAACTGGTAGGAAACTCTTCTTTACTACTCCATTCTCCTATTATAATAGTGTTCCCAAATATGTTGTTTGTACTATTACGATTCATGAATTAGATCAGTTCCTTAGAATCGTTAGACATCAGCAAATTGTGTAGTTGAACTGTGTTGTATGTATAGGTTGCCACACATTGCATCCTCTACAATTGTTGTGCAATCAAGTTCTTCTATATGCAGACCTGAGGCCGGTACAATATACCTTTAAAAGGCTCTGCCAAACTAGGCTGAGGTGTCTACTTAAATTTGTGGATGTGGCCTTTAACCTGCTATCAGCCAAACAGAGAGTCAGTTGCACCAAAGGAAGATGTTTGGGTGGCTGTATGAATTGTAAATCAATACTTTCAGCCCTCTGAGAAAGTTGTTGACAGACCTGAAATGTTTCTTGTCTCTGTTACCCACCTAGATGTACCTACGGGAGCTGCTGAGAGTGATGCAGCCCAACTTCTACCAACACCTGGTCACCCTGGGGGACGCCATGGAACTTCTCTTCTGTCATAGATGGATCCTGCTCTGTTTCAAGGTCAGTTTACTCGCCTATCTCTGTCCACAGGGCATGGAATGGTGTATAAGCTTCTGTATTCAAAACGGCATGTCAATGCAGGAGCTGACTGCCTGTCACCTTCCTGTAGCAGCATGTGGTTATGCATAAAGAACCTTGTTATACAGTGTAGTGATTTACCTATCTTGAATTATTCATGGAGGCATAGAATGCATTTTATAGGTACAAGATCATACTAATATTGTAAGATACATGTATATTGATTCTCAAGGCACTACGTTTCCAGAACACTCTCAAATCTATGTTGATTAAGGTTAGACATTCAGGTAAAAATATATGCCAAATAGCAGTTACTCATGCAACTGGATATGACTTTTGTCACTGTCACTGACGAAAGGTAATGTATTCTACCTGAAATGAAAAGGTTTCCAAAACCTTATCCAGTTGCTTGAGTAATTGCTATTTGCTGAGTTTGATGTGTAGTTCAGCACAATATCTGTGGTTAAGAAGCAGTGATGTCAGCAGTCTTGTACATGTGTATAATATATTCTAAGTTGCATTTCTCAATATCTGCTGAATTGAGGGTGACTTCCATGCATAAGATAGATCACGACATTGATCCCAAAGGAAATCGACTTCCAGCTGCCCTTGATCCATTGTTGACGTCACGCGTGTAAAAAGTGGTGCCCACAGCAATTGGGTAAGACAGCTAAAGACGACAGAGTGAGTCAGTGCAATGAGCTAGATTGCTGAACAAGCTTTTAGCCAGACATGTGTCCAGGCATCATTTGGACGAACTGTTCTAAAAGTAACAAGAAATTGGACTCCCTGGACACCTAAAGATACCCTTACCTTGGGGAACGTTTCTGTTCTGATTGACCAGGGATGCTCCTAGGCCACATGTGACCTGTCTGACAGTAATTTTGTTGTATTCCACAAAATTTGTGTCTCAAAATGCAGGGAAAAGTGTTTCAGAGAGTCCAGTTTCAAAATTTTCCAACAGCAGATTTCCACAGACCCTCTAAAATACTCCTGCCTAAAATATGCCTGCAGTGCTCACCGCATGGCAAGAAATTTGGACCCCCATGATAAAATCCTAGCTAAAAGCTAAAAAGTGTTTTAGAGAGAGAGAGATTTGGACCCCCATGATAAAATCCTAGCTAAAAAGTATTTCAGAGAGTTACGAACCATGTGTTACTCAGCACCAAGAGACCACGTCTAGCGTGGACAACAACAACATAAAAGCTGACACACAACTGCAATACTATTTTGTCCCACCAGAGGGAGTTTCCAGAGGCGGATGCCCTGAGGATGTGGGAGGCCTGCTGGGCCCACTACCAGACCGACTACTTCCACCTGTTCATCTGCCTGGCCATCATTGCTGTGTACGGGGACGATTTGGTCCAGCAGAAGCTGCCGTCAGACGAGATGCTGCTCCACTTCAGCAACCTGGCCATGCATATGAACGGGGATGTGGTCTTGAGAAAGGTAACAGTTTCTTAATGTATTAAGATGTTTTAAGAAAATGAAGGAGAAATAATGGGGAAATGATTCAAGTATTTGAAATGTTACATGAAGAAGATAGGCTGTTCCACATGCAGCAATTAGGTCATGCATGTAAATTGGGAATGAAGTTTTGAGAAAGGTGAAACATTACATGAAGAAGCACCACTTCAGTAATCTAGATTTGGATGCATGTGAATGGGGACTTGGTCTTGAGGAAGGTGAAATTTCTAAATGAGAGTGGGCAACCTCAAGTCAACTGTACACGCGTATGCCACAACTTCAGAAAGGATGCTGGAGTTGCATGTTCCCCTATAGAAACCTCATTCAAACCAACACACAAACATGTTTCGCCCTCTAGGCTCGAGGTCTGCTGCACCAGTTCCGCCTCCTTCCCAGAATTCCCTGCACCCTCCACGGCCTGTGCAAGACTTGCGGACCGGGCATGTGGGACAGCGGGCACGTGCCCACCGTGGAGTGTACGGGGTGTCACAACGAGGACGGATGTCCCTACGGCGGGGTCTCGCCACAGCAGGAGAAACCACTCACCAACAAGATCTTCCCCGAAAAATTCTTCTAGTAATAACTGGACATATTTACACAAATCAGTGAGTTATGAGGTAAATAAAATCAAAGAATAAGTCTATCAGTAATCAGATCAAGGTATTGATAGTTTTTAAGGCAAGAATGAATTGTGAACAATAGTTCCTTCTTATTAGCAGAGCAACACTTATTAATAAAGTTATTATCATTCTGTCGCTATTCCTCATGACATTAGAACAGTTTTTAAGCTAGATCTCTGCTATGCTCATCTTTGCATCAAAGTTGTATTCTTCACAGCAGAAGTAGCATAGAGGGGGTTAAACAGCTGATAAATATGTAAATTTACACCAGATACAGTTATTGTCTATTTCTTTCAATGCTCAATTTACACATTCCTTTTTATTATCAGATCTGCACAATGAAGACAGGAAGCAAAGCAAATTTTCATAAGTGAAAATACATTTTTCTGAGAAATTGATAGGTGTAAAAAGGATCCGTTTAATCTAAAAGAGAATGACTGTTTCCATTTATTACTGTACAAATACACCTTGCATAGCTCTACCTTTGGTTGAACATTACAACATCACATTGTGAAATTCAAACACTAAAAAATCATTCCTCAATGGCTCCCTCTGCTGTACTTTACCTGCTCACTTCCACTGAAATCACTCACAAAAATTGGCAACATGAACTGATGAAAGCCAATTGCACTGGGAAACTCTGTAAAATATGGATTGATGCTTCTGATGGGGTTGTCAATCTGAAGTTTTATTGGAAGGGTTCCAAAAAGTGTCAATAGTTATCCATGATAGACCTTGCCAGAAACCTGGAGAAAGACACAAGTCATATATATCATATAGTTGATAGGGCAGTCCTGGAATAGGCCATTGACTAGACCTGTAAGTACCAACTAGACAATGGGACAATCTTAGAATTTGTTCTGTCAGCAGTTCTGAGGAACAGAGAGAACAAGAAGTCCTTGCCCTTAATCGATTGTCATACGATTACGATTACTTACAAAGTATAGATGCTACCAGAATGTAGGATAGGGCAACATCAAGAACACTTTAAAGTCTGGTTCGAGCGTGAGCTCGGCTAAAGTACATGTAAAATAAGAATGTATTTCTTTGCCTCTTTGTTAGGGTGACATAATACCATTATGTATGACATAATATATCATTATCATATCTTCATATATTGATGTAAAGATTTATTGATTGTAAACAAGGTACAGATTGAAATGTTCAGTTGTAAATTTATATTTCATTGGTTGACCACTTCTCATTCATGTGACCTGATAGTATGAGAGAGTCAGGTATAATTCATGTAAATAATAGACTTAAGAAGTAGGTTTGGTATGGTGCTAGTAAACAACATTCCCTGTTAAAGCTGCAGATTTGGCAGACAAAGTAGCTTTTGCTCTAAAAGCAGAGATTAAAAAAAGCAAGTTTTTTATGTGTAACTTTACATCTCTTTATCATATCGCTTTTCAGCAAGGTACCTTCACTATCACATTGATATAGACTGGACATTCAGGTAATGAGATAGTGAAACAAAAGTTACTCAAGCAACTGGATCTGTTTTGAAAACTGCCAAAACTTATTTAGTTGCTTGAGAAACTTATGTATTGAGTTAAATCTATTATTTGGGTACAAAGCCCAAAGGTGGAAATGTTTTGTTTTTATTGAACTAAATCCTTTGAGACCTCATGAGTAAAAATGGTACATTCCATGAAGGTTGTAAACTCTGTAACTTAAGCATGTAGTAAGATAGGTGCTGTGGTGACATGTATGGACAGTTGCTGCTAGAGTGGTTAGCCATGTTTGTGTGACATGCTCGTGATGAGGGGAAAATGTAAACGTGTGTAGAACATGTGGAAAGCTGACAATGTGTGAGATAGGACAGTTAGAATTGTTGTGTAAGGCTGCAAGCTTCAGATTATAATTTGTATGTTATATGATTATATCATTTCAAGGTAAACGCCATGTAAGTAATAGATTGAATTGCTTGCCAACAAGCACTAAGTTATTGCAGATTTCTATGTGTGATGTGCTATTTTCCTTTGCTTTGGAGATAATACATGGATGTATAATGCTAGTTTTCTTTTCATTTGTTGCAAATGATAGAAAAAAATCATATCAAATCAAATTAATGATCACACTTACACCACTTCAACATTTGTAAATGTGCAACCAAATTTCAATAAGCGTAGTTCAATTTAACTGTTTAGCCGACAAGCAATGCTTTTCAAAATGTTGTAAGTATTTGTGCTCTTTACCTCACGAGAAATGTTTTCTGAAAACTTTGTTGTGTGCTGCAAAGCGTGTAATAGTACCATATTGTAGTTAAGCTGATGCCAGTTTGGCAACAAATTGCTCATCGCTGTGTGCCTCTGTCTGCACATAACTTGTACATCCCACTTCTCATAAAGCCAGGCCAGGTAATCTTGGCGAGGTGATATACTGTAACGTTAGTTCACCTTTATCCGCGGAGTGACCTTTATCCGTAGTATTTAAAAGTGGGGTATTCAGGGATGTCACGTCGACGGACTGTGGTTTCAAACTGCAGTATTTAAGAAAAATTGCAATTTGAAATCGTCGTCCGTCGGCTTGATATCCCTAAATAGCATATTGTTAAATACAATGGATATAGGACACCCTGCGGATAAAGGTGAACTAGCGTTAGTAGATAGATGGCCATAGAATCTGTTTATTTGTCTTCAATGAAAGTGACAAAAGTTGAGAAAAGGCATAGTAATAGTAAATACAACAAAGTAATCCTGAAGCATGACATCAATGTATTTACAATATTTATTCAGATATTTACTCTAGAAGTTTACTTTCCAAAGAGATGATAGTATTTTTCTTGACCACTTGGACTGTAGAGTGCTGTACTAGCTGTATTAGGTACTGTCTGTCCCGAACCTGGCTCATGGGACGGGTCTGGCACACTGTTATGAATGCAGTGTGCTGAGCTTCCAGAATAAAGTAAGATGAGGAACAAAATTGTCTCTTGGTCATTATTTCTGAATCCTCAAACATAATCTTGATATTGATACCTGGTCAAATGACCTGCAAATGGGCTGGATAGCTATATATTGTTAGCCTGGTATCCAGCCGTATTATAGCTCCTGAGTCTCTTATGTCTTCTAAGCAAATCAGGAGAGGACAAGAGACTCGGGAGCTATTATAAGGCTGGATACCAGGCTAATATATTGTACATGTACTTACATTTTGTAGTATCATAGACATAGAAGCAAATTTCTCAAATTAAGCCATATGGTCATGACTTAGAAGTCTTCCACATAAATGATAAGGTCCTGCATCATGATGAAGACAGCAGAGTGGAAGCCACATTATTGCTTATGAAGAAAAATCCTTCTTTTCAACACGTGGTTTTCTGATTTTACTTATGTCCCATTTAAGAACATGTTTTCATTGTGTAGACCCCAAATCTTTCTTCCTATGATGATCCTATGTTAGCTGTGGCTGATGGAGACATGTCATCTTATCCATTTGATGAGATGGTACCTTTTCTTTCCTGAAACAAGACAAATTGACAACTGAATAACGGGTCAAATTACATGTATAGATGTACATGGCATTATACGGCTTACACAATCTACAAGACAACATTTTTTCCAAATCCCAACTGGTTTGACCAAATAGATAACTAGAAGCAACATACAAATATTTGACAAAGACAACAGGAACATGTACATTGTAAATCTAGTTCTTATAATTATGCAGTTTCCAATGGGCCGAAGAAATATCTGATGATGATAAAAGAAAATACAACAGAGCTACATTGTACAGTAAAAAAATACAAAGTGTACATGAGTTGTATACGGGATGTTACCTATTCTGACAATAGAGATGTTGTTGTCCAGTATGTGGAGACTGGGCACTACCACGTGCCGGGGGTCTGTCTGTCTCACGTTGTTGATCCAAACACCCCCGTCAGCTATAATGTGCCAACCCGTAACTGAAACAAAGAGAGACCAGCTTTAAATCATCAGCTGATTTTGCTAACAAAATTCTCCAATGGTCATGACAGGGAAGTGTGGAGATGTGGCAAGACAAAGACCATGCTGGTTGGGACGTCTAAGAAGACAAGAGTCGCACCTCCACTACAGTTGGAACTCAGGGGGCAGAGTTTACAACAAGTACCCACTGTCAAGCTTTTGGGAGTACATGTCGACCAAAACCTCACATTCGACAATCACATAGACCATGTTGTGAAGAACTGTAATAGGAGCATGGCGCAAGTGAACAGGGTGAGGAAATTACTTCCGCGCAGACTGAGGATAAAACTGATTCAGGCCCTTGTACTAACACATCTAGACTACTGCAGTTTGGTGTGGGCGAGTACGTCTAGGAAGAACATAAACCGGCTACAGGTCGTGCAGAACCGAGCGGCCAGGATCGCCCTTGGTTGCCACAGGTACACAAGCAGGGACGCTTTGCTGCAGACGCTAGGATGGCTGTCCGTGAAGACAGAATCCAGCAGAAAAGTGTAGTGACTTTTCGTAAGATAATGCAAAACAAACAACCAGTCTCTCTGCATAAACAGGTCAAAATGCAGTCCCATGGATATCAAACACGTTCATCAAAATCCCAAACTATCAGACTACCAAAGCCCAGAACAAACGCTCAAAAGAAAAGGTTCTTGTACAGAATGTCCAGCACATGGAATGGTTTGCAATAGATAATTGGTCCCATTGTATATATATATAAGCTCAGGTAGTCATTAAGTTATCTTTTATCAAGTGTGAATTTTATGTACATTGTATAGATTGTATGTGTTCCTGTGTATCAAGTTTTTGTCCTGTTATGTTTGTTGATAAAGACCACAGGAAGAGTAGCTTCAATGTACTCCATTGTATGCTAATTGTGGATCTTAATAAAGTCAAAGTCATGTACAAGTACTGGACACTAAACAGGACTGTTAGAAAGAGGTATAAAGGAGGTATTCCAGCCATCAGTAAACAAAGATGGCAGTGTTATTAATTTCCTGGCACGTTTGACCAATTGCAGACACATATACATAACATTACGTGATGATAAGAAGTGTTGCAAGTTTACATTCTGAAGTGATTGGTCATGGTTGTTGAAAATTTGATCTGTGCATACCATAGTGTTGGAAGAAAGTTTAGCATTGTACTATGATCACTACTAACACAGATGAGCTTCCACTATGTTGTTTAGCCCTAGACAATTCCTTGACAACTCACCTTCTCCTGGCAGAGCCTTTGCCTTGACCAGGACATCCAGCAGGCTCAACCCTGGCTCCAGCACCATCTCTGTGGTGGGAGCTTCACTGAACAGAAGCTTCATCTCCTCCTCTGTCAACCTCTGGAGCACATCCAGCCCACCTTCATACAGCGCCTGGGTACAGCGCAGGGCAGACTCCAGACCGGACACTGTTGGGGAGGAGAGGATGTGGACTGTAGAATCATTTTACCTGAATCATACATTGTACTTGTGACCCACCCACCAAAACAGCCCTTGTGCTCATTTCACTTCAGGGTTTTAGCCAGCATCTGTCTTTTCACCCTTTGGCGGAATTTACCTGTTGAGGACGGACAAAAATTTGGCCCATTCCGTCCTTTATGATGGACTAAAATCGGCATGTAAAGATATAAAAACAGATGCCATTAAACCAAGTAGAGTCTACCAGCAATCTGTGTGATAGGGGCTTCCAGAAGAGTATATAGAGGAGTGTGAGGAAGAGATTGTGCTGTTCTTACCTCCATGGACCAGTATTGTGACCTGCTCTGCTAACTTTTTCTGTGCCAGTCTGTTCTCTGGATGATTCTGTGTGGCAAGAAATTTTGTTTGAACCTTTATTTATTCATGAGTCTTGTAATTATTAGTATTACACATACATTTCAAGGAATAACTTTTTAAAAGATAATAACAAACAAAGTTAAAACGAATACACCCATGAGTTCAATGCAAATAATATAACATCCCTTTTATGGAGCAGTACAGTCCAATCTCCCACTGACAAAATCTAGCTGGATGAGACTACAAGACCACAAAGGCACGGATTCTGAAATTTTGCTTACAGAATGTTTTCTCATGATGTCTGCTATCTCCGCCATAGACAGGAAGGTGAAGAGTTTCAGGTAACTTTCCATGATGGAGTCTGGCTGTCGTATAAAGAACTGAGGAAACAAGAAGCAGGGTTACAACTCATGCCGCGACACCACTCTACATGTATGTATGCATTCATAATCTATGGCATTATGCCATTGATGTACAGTATCATGACTATAGCACTATGAAATTAACTTTAAAGGAAGTTACAGTAGTTTACAACTTGTTTTTCAGAAAAGCTCAGAACAAAGGACAAGTGAATTTCCAAAGGAAACATGAATAACAAGAGATCTAGAAGACAATAAAAGTAGCACATGTCATATGTCTATAGTGAATTACTAACAACTACCAGTACAAGCAAAACTTGAACTTGAACTTATATCATACGGTAACGGGTATGGCAAATGTCTGTACCTGATACAGTTCAAAGGGCGATGTTTTGTCCCTACTGAGCCATACAGCATTCCCTGCTGTCTTCCCCAGCTTCTGTCCTGATGTTGTGGTCACCAGGGGAACTGTGATGGCTGTGGATGGAACAGAAAGGTTGAAACCTGTACCTGGTTACATGTACATCCTTTTCAGTAGAAATTGACTTTTCATTGTACTAAACAAAGGCTAGAAAACAAGCATAAGACAAAAACACAACAATACACAATTTTTGAAACAGCAGTTGAAGTAAATGATTTTAGTTTCAAGTTTCAAGCTGTGTTTTTCATCTTTGCAAGGATGACTTTTTACAACCTACCTGCATGTAGATCTAAGGAGGATAGGGAGTGGTGGAGGAGTCATAAAATATCCATGCAGCAAGTGTGACAAGATGATGATGACATTGTGTACTCTCATGTATGTTGTCAAGGTTTTTAATCAAAGTCCATGTGAATCTGAATGAATCTTAGACAGACGATCTTTGGGTCAACCATTTTGCAGCTCTTCTTAAGACTTTGCAGACAAAGCGTTACGTACCATACACCTCCTTGCCTGTGACCTTCCTGACAAGGTCATGCCCAGACATCATGTTTCCCATCTGGTCACTCCCACCCAGCTGTGGGGAGGACAAAAATGGTGTCAGAGCTCAGAACTTATACATGTAATGGATTTGAATAGTAGTAAACACTGTTTAAAATTCAGGTTGCAAATAAGGAAAAGACGTCAAAAATATACAGAGACTGTGGATTGATGACTTCCACTACCATAGAAATTGTTGATTTACTGTAGTAAAGAACTCCAAGGCCATGAGCATACTAGACTGATACTGTGGAATTGCACCGTTGTAGAACTAACCAATAAACAGTCTCTAGAAGCTTAAAGGTACTGGGAATTTGATAAATTTCACTTAATCTAAAGACAAATATTCCACTCCTTTCCCCATAAAAGAATTTGAAGACTAAGGGTATCCTAACAAAAAGCATTGTCTTTCAGCTGACAACTTCAAGGTACTGTATATAGACATGTATGAACAAGTTAAAACACAATATTTAAAAGACATTATGTACATGTGATTACCCAAACTTCCAAATTAGCTCAGGGATCAAAGTTAGATGGAACACATTCAATGCCTAGTAAAACCTGCTCCAGCTACATGTAGATAACCCTTTGTGTGAATAGTAAGGTTCCCACCTGTATAAGACACCTGTACTCCCTGTGTAGGTGTAAGAAGTCATACGCCTGGAACATCTGGTAGGTAAACTCTGTCAGACTCATCCCCTCGGCTGACTTCAGTCTGGTTTGTACACTGTAAGGAAGGCAGTATAAAGTGACATCTGAATCTGTATCTATATATACAACATGTACTTAGTACATGTATATCTGCCCTTCTGCTCTTATTGCAGCCTGCTCAACATCTGACCTGCCTCCTCTGCAGGGAGGGGCCAGTTACAGCAGATTTTGTGTTAGACAGACAGAAGTTCTGCTTAACATGGCAGCTTTTTTATCTGTACCTATCAATATATAGCCAGTTTAGCTGCCAAAGCATGCAGATCTGATACATACTGTCATGAACTGTGATGAGGGGGGATATGAACTCAGTCACATTTGGGACTGCATTGTTCATAGGGCAGCAGTGACACCTAGCTGCAGTGCACAGTATTTATTGCCCTGAGGAAGGTGACAGATTGTCCCTGAAATGCCAGCTAGTAAAAAAAAACATGGGTGGGGTACAAAGGAGTTTGTTATTACATAAATACACTCTACTCTCCCATATATACTTAATATGACTTCTGTAGAGTCAATTTACATGTTCATGACATTACAGTGTTACACCTTTAGAGTGGAATAATGCAATTGTTACACATATAAAGTTATGCTACATATACAATGTACCATCCTACATACCTGGTTCTCCCCAGCATGGTGCCCATCCTGAAATGCCTCCCAACTGTAGACATGAACTCCACCACACTCTGCTGTCTGTACCAACTGGAATTATTCTCTATTCTGTAACACAGTCAAGATATCAATAGGGTTAGCCTGTTTAGCATGCTGAAGAGCAACTTTTCCATTGGTCATGACAGAGAAGACAAATGTAATTTAAGCTATGTACAGGTTCATTGTACCATGGAAATTCCCCTAGCTCTTCTCGAACTAGTGCAATGATCAGTGGTCTGGACACAGCTCAACATCCTGTCCTGCTACCCTTATAAGGACAGCTACCCTTTCCCAGTAGCGTATATGCCAGGTAATTGCCAAGAGCACTGATTCAAACCCCTAACTCAATGGTGGCTATTGGGCTAACCATTGGACTATGCACACTACTGCCAGTACTATCATCTTGTTTACTGGAGAAATCTGCTCTCACCTTAGTGGTGGTAACTCCTTTGGGCTTTTCCATATGTCCTGTTGGTGATTTTTGCAGACTCGTTGTAGAGTAGATTCAATCCCTCGTATGTTGGTCTGGAGCTGATCTAAATCTAGTGCTTCTCTCTCTTTTGATCTTCCACTTGGGTCACCTATTCTGGCTGTTGCTCCTCCGATCTGAAACAAAAATTTAAGTTAAATACTGAACACAAGGTATTCTGGTGAATTTTCTTGATTCTTGGACATTACAGGGTAACAAGATCAAAATAAAAGCAGAGGACTAAGACGAATACAAAAATAAAAATAGATAAACTGTAAAATTTGACATTTTTGGGGTGGTTTGATGTTTGTGGTTTTCTCTAGGTTCTCTTCATCCCAAATTTAAAAGCACTGCAACAATGCTTGTCCTGTCTTCTATCCTTGGTAAGCTCCTTACTTTTTTGTTTCAAATGTGAACGTAACACCATTGCAAACACTCATTTTCTACCTACTACAAAATCAAATTCATACAAACGTAGACACATTTTACAGCATATCAACCCCGGGATCCTGAAGCTGTGTGCATCAAGGCAAAAACTGTGCTTTTGTGGTTTGTTCCTCAAGTTGTTCTTGCTGTTTACAAGGAGGTTCAACCTCTTTGTTGTTTAGCATAATTTTTTTTTCAAATCTGAGGACCAAAGTATTAATGTTACATAAGTGTTACCTATTCAACTAAGAGGGAATGTAAAACTGACCAGAGCTATAGTGTTGTGGCCAGCCCTCTGACAGTGAAGGAGACCAATGATGGCCAGCAGGTTACCGATGTGAAGACTATCGGCTGTCGGATCAAACCCACAGTACACGCACTGGGGCCCTGACTGGAGCAGCTTGGGAAGCTCAATGCTGAAATACAGATATAAATAATAACTTGTGTCACACCCAGGTGAGGTCATTTTACACCAGCCCAACAATGTCACACCCTGGTGAGCTCATGTTACACCTGCGTTCAGGGTCGACTGCGTGCAGGGTCGACTGCGTGCAGGGTCGACTTCGTGCAGGGTCAACTTCATGCAGGGTCGACTTTGTGCAGGTTCGACTTAGTGCAGGGTCGACTTCCTGCATGCAGGGTCGACTTCCTGTCACTATAGCTATGCAGAAGTTTCCTGAAACCCCTTGTCTTATCTTAATTCTAATTCTCACCTGGCCTCTGGAAAGATGTCGACAAAGATGCCCCTCTCATGTAGGGTGAGAATGTTGGTCTTGGTGGCATAGTTTCTGCACCGTTTCTGAGCACCACTGAACTGATGTTGTCGCAGTACACAGAACCTTCTGCCTAGTCTTGAGGAAGACACCAGGTATCACACAAAAATGTAAATGGCTATAAGCCCTCTCACAGAGATCAGAACGCATGTGCGGCGACAGGAATTCTAGCTTATATGTCAAAGCTAAAGGCCTTGAAAAAGACAACAGTCCTTGTCTTGACCATTGTTTCAATTTGCAAAACATCATCCAGACTGGGTTTGTTTCCTTTTTGTGGGCCTTTACTAATTGTCCTTTGACATGTTACCTACAAACAGAATTCCTTTCCCCGCACATGCTTGCTGATTTCTGTAAGAGGGCTTAATTTTGGCAACCACACTCACAGGAACCAAGGCAGGAACACCTTGTCAATAGTGCAAAGAAAAGTATTCACAGGAAACAGACTGAATACTAGGACTGGGTCATGAAATTAATGGTTTCACAAGCATAATCGAATAAACATCCTGTCAATAGTGCCAAAAAAGTCTTATTGACAGGAACATCTTGTAAATAGTGTCATTAACTTCTTTTTGACAAGAAGATCAATATTTGTGTCAGAGAATTCTTGTCTAGTAGTTTTATAGTAGGACCAACAGGACGGTAACTGCAAATAGTAGTGGATTTATGCAGCCCCCCTCCCCATTCTCCACTTTTCAGCAGTTATACTGCGTTTGTGAGGCACATGCTAACATCAAGAATATACTATTAGATACACAGCCTTTCTGTCGATATGTATGAGGTACATGACATTATCAAATTTGAAATGCGTCTTTTTCAGGCTTGAAAATGAAAATATTTACCTTTTCAGGGAAAATGTGACCATGGGCGCAGCCATCTTGTGTGGACAAGTCCAATGTCTCCGAGGGGAAGAACAAAATATTGTTTGGTAAATTGGAATTATAATGTCGGATAACTTAGAAAATTTATAGAAAATAATTAATATGCTACACATAAGGTAAACTTTGAGCACACTCTTTACACTCTAATGTATAAAAATGCAAGAGAATCCATCGCAGGACAATCCGGAAGCCGAATGTAACGTTATGGTTTGGTCCATTCACATAAACATCCATGCAATGTCAAATGCGGACGTGCATTTGTACACTCCTTGCGGAAGAAGAAGAAGGGAGGTGACTTCTCTCTGACAGCTGGGCAAAAAGCGGTAAGATAATAATTCTAGACACAGTTGAGTCTCTTGTAACGTTATCAGCTATTATTAAAACATGTCATGTGAGAAATTTGACTGGTTCATAACTACATCTATATCTAACGTTATACATATTGCAATAAAGGTCTTTATTTATTAAAGCAGGAAGATGATGTAACGTTAGCTATTAAATATAAACCAAGGACATCTAACCTCTTTTAATATTGCTCTAACTCCCTTTTAATTTGAAAAAAAAAAAAAGGCAGATAAAGGATTGAAATAACCAATAACGATGTTCGCCTGAAGTCTAATTATCATCAAATCATATTCTTCTTTTGCAGGTAACTAGTTACATTTACGATAAAATTGGCAGCCAAAGGAGTGAATGATGGGTAGTGAAAGTGTAGGGACCAGTCTGCAGGAGCTGAGGAACAGCACACAGGATCTGGTGCAGAGGGTCTACAGAAGTCAGCAGGTACATGTAGCTACATATGTATAGGCGACAGCCCTGTACCAGCATCCCTATGTTTCTTATGTCCCAGTTCCAACACCCCTATGCTGCACCCCATATGCTGTTTGGAATCCCCTGTGATTTAAAGGGTTATAAGGGAACATAGAACCCGAGGTGTAGACTTAATCATATAAAAGAACTTTTATCTTTGAATAGTAAGAACTGAACTGAACTGATAGTAAGAATATTACTGGACAAAAATGACATGATATTGTATGAAGACCCTCATTTCCTAGGCATAATGGGTAGTGCAGATAATATCAACAAAACGAACATCCCTCAACAAAACATCATTAGCATAATGTATTCTTGTTCAACAGGTACAGCAGTCTATACAGTATGCAAATGAGAACCCTGTCTGGACCCTGTTCCTGACCCTGGTGGTTGCCATGGGAACAATGCCATTCCTGATGTTCCTGTTCTTTGTTCTCGGCAGCCTCATCTTCACCTTCAGCGGATTCCTGGTGTTGGAAGGTAACATTTTTTTCCAAAGAGGGGCAATCTTATTGTTTAGGTACACAGCTTTAAAGGCAGCTGTTAGATAACAGGTATACCTTAAAACAACTTTTCACACGATAAGCCCGCACATGATAAGAATGGGTAAAAAAATGGCTAAAATGGGTAACAGATCATGCTATCAACATAGATGCTAGTGGAATGTTTTATGTACTAAATATTCCACATGAAGATTTAATAACAAGACTTTTTTACAGGATTTCTGCTGACCGCTGCTTGCCTGGTCCTGGCTGGAGTATTGTCCGGAGCTGCGTTTGTCGCCATCTTGCTGACCCTTACCGTGTCTGCCTCCTGGTTTGTTGTGTGCCACGGCCATGAAATGTTCACAACTGTTAAATCTCGTCTTCAGGTACTCTCTCCTACTGTTTGAATGTTTTGTGTGGACTGCTTGATAATACGAGTATCTTACATGTAGATGATATTTTAGACCTATTTATTGATTGTTATGTCTTTTTCTTAATGTGTGTCACAACATCAGCGATTGCTGCCTGTGACCCATGTGTATTATACTGTTTACAATTGCAATAAAGTCAACGTCAAGTCAAAGTTTTGTAGCCTTAATGTTAGGCTTTAACTAATTGCTTTTGATGATAAAGCTTGTTTTAACAGCTTGGATTTTTTTTTTACTCCAGGATCATTTCCAAGGAACTGCTGTGACAGTAGCACCAGCCAAAGACAATGTGGAACCTAATCAGGACAAAGAAAAGCATGAGGAAGAGAAGGAAAAGGAGGAACTGCCCAATGCTGCATGAACTTTCAATGGATCGTATCTAACTGTTGTAACAACTGTCGGGAACAGTGGCTAACTCAGAAGATGCCTTCACCTTCTTCCAGCTGTGTTCTCATCCATGCACCAGATTCGTATTGTATTGTTACATCATTACTTAGCAGGGAGATACTGGTAGTTAAAAAAGTTGTCAGAGCCAAACACCCCGTTCATACCAGGATTCGCGTATCCGGATTCGCTGAGTCGCGAACCCTGGTATGAACGGCCCAAATCCGGATCTTTATGGGATATATCCGGATACCCTGAATCCACATATGGGGGTGGATTTATCCGGATTCGCTGTGGGGTGAACCCTGGTGTGAACACAATAGGATTCACGTATCCGGATTCGCTGTTGGATCTGACGTCAAACTTAACTCTTAAGTAGCGTTTGCTTGGTGTAGCATGGTAAGGATGAGGCAACGGGCTGCGTTGTAGGTGTTGCCACCTGGCAGGTACGAACACCTGTTCTAAAGAACATTCTAGAACTGTCAGTTAAGAATAAACGGTCATTTCTAAATTTTCTAGTACGGCGTGAAGACATTTAGACACTTGTAGTCTTGCAAAAACGTTATTTCCTTCTTTCAAGTGCACGACGTAGCTCGTCGCCTCACCCCTACCATGCTACACCAAAGCAAACACTACTTAAGAGTTAAGTTGGACTTCACCAAGCAGCATCAGATGGTGTAATTAGGATATATCCGGATCTTATTTTGGACACGAATATCATATCTGGATTCGTTAACCCTAGTATGAACGCAAATGGATATATCCTGATTTACGCTGTATCCGGATATATCCCGATACGCGAATCCTAGTATGAACAGGGCCAAAGTGAGCTGTCATTTAACATGCTGACATTCAGTTGTATTTTTTGATAATGTTTATCATGTTTTGTTATCAGCTTTTGCCTTGAAGTCAACGTTTATGTTTCAACCTTACACCTAAGTTACGACGACAGGCATGAACTTTGTAACAAAAAAAAGTGTTGCATCAGCCTGGAGCTTGTTTTTTGTATGTTCCTGTAAATGACTGCTATGTGTTTACATTCCCTTGAAGTAATGTTCAACATGAAGTCAGCTCAGTATATTTATAGCTTAGGTGCAAATTGTATAATTAGCCTCCGATACATGTGAAGTAACTTTGATTGTTACAAAATTATTGGTTTTTCATATTGCTTATCAGAGGTACATGTACAATTATACATCTGACAAGTTGTTTTGCCCAACAGTTGGAATAAAGTATACACTGGAAAAAAGGGTACAAGAAATTCCATTTAATAGAAAACGGTGTGGAACGTACAAATGATGATATGGAGCGTACAAAAATAGGTTGGATTCTCCCTGAAGTTTACATGAAAATAACCAGATTTATGCTTACCATTCTTATGAGAATATCTTGGAATGTTATTTGAAGAACTGCATGTCTGACTTGTATATACAATAAAGCTGGGTGCAAAACGTGAAGATCATATTAATATATCGTGGCAAGGCTGGAGACACAAAGTATCCTGCCTCATTGCACCAAAGCTTCTTGCTAAAGAGCAGCGTGGCATGCAACTAGCCAAGCAGCAAATTGTTAATGCAACCTATCGCACCAAAGCTATCGTTCTCTATGGAAACATTTTTACATAGATCTAGTCATCTAAAGCCTATGTCTGCTTTGCAAGTATATAAGTTTCTCTCCTAATATAGGCTGGGCTAGTCTTGTTTAACTCACACACCAAACTATGTTGGTTACACCATAAGACAGCATTGCCAAGGGTAACAATATACATTCATCACATTGTAACAAATAGCAAGTCTGACTTGGAAACGAGAATTCAAAATTATCAATATCCTATATCTAGACCAAAAGGGTTAACAAAATATGTACAAATTATGGGGAAAAAAGTGTGGACAGCCCTGATAAGTATACCTTAAGAATATTGTGACAGTTCAATTCTTAGAAACTGCATATTTGATAGTCACAAATGAAAATTCATTGTCATGTCCTTCTACACAATATAAATGATATCAAATCCTGACATTGCACCAAAGTGTTTTCGAGCACCATAAATGTCAGATACAAACTACACATGACCAACTTCATTTGGTACTTTATGAATTCAGTCCAAGTCTATGTACTGCCTTATTGATGTCAGTAAATCTACTGAAAGTCATTTTAGCTGAAGATATGTTAAATATTGGTACATCTTTTTGTTTGGCTTTTTCAATTATCAAAATCATTTTCCACCTTGCTTTGTGTTGTGATTAGATTTCTCTCAACAACACACATAATCATATTAAACTTTTGTAGCTTGCTTACATCAAAGGATACCATTAGTAGCATATTTGTCACAATAATCTAAATGACAACCTCAAGCTCTGCATTCTTGTATATTTCCTTGCAAAAAGTATCCACAATGAATTTGCAGATCATCAATCACAACCTACTGATATCTCACATGACAAGACATGTGAAGAAAAACTTTGGTATTGAATGAAATATTTGTATTATTCAAGTCTATCGATATAGACATATACAATTGGAGTTTAAGACAGCTGCCATCACCATGAGTATTGAAAGACCATAGAATGTAATCTGGAATATATGTACTGGTACAAATGAAAGCTGCCAGAATTCACAAAGAAACATGGATAGTAACACTAGCAGCCAAACAAAAGTATGGCACAGAGTCTGTAACATTGAGAACTACTGCCTAGATGCTGTATTGAAAACAAAGCCTTCACTATTGCCTGGGATACAGTTCTACTTGTACATGTATGTATTGCAAAGGCCTAAGTTTTCTTATAGCTACAACTGTCAACTTTTTGGCAGAAAACTTCAGCCTCTCAAAACACATCTACAAATGGTATTGCATGCAGATCATGATGCCAAACACAACTACTGTTCTATCACACATGGCAGTTATTTGCTGGCCTACACAGTATCTGAAACATTTTCCTCAGAGCTCAAGTCAAGCACACTCCTTTCTCTTGACTGATTTCTTCTGAGGTAGAACTGCATTGGCAACATCCTGGCTGATGTTCTGTAGGGCCCGTAGAGGCGCTCTGGGGCTGGAGCATGCACTTGAACATGGACTCGACGACTCGGGAGAGCTGGCCCTGCGGCGCGCACGTATCGTGATGTTCCTCATGCCCTTAGACAGTGGCTGGAAAACTTTGGCCGTCGCCTCCCCCATTTCATCATGGTACACCCCAGAGCTGTTACTAGCACCCTCAATGTCAAAGGAGTTAAAGTCCTGGAGAAACTGACTGGGGGTCTCCATGGAGACGTCCATACTGGTCATGGATTGGTCAACAGCGATCTGTGTCCTGAACAATGGTTTGTTAGCTGCGGTGGGGCTGATGACATCCAGCCAATCAGAAGCGTTGTCAGATGAGGCACTTGCTGAGCAGCAGGTGCACACCTCGTCTTCTCCGTGGTCATCTTCACTCATTTCCTCATCGGACATGTCTACAGATGGGACAAAACAAAACAAGGCTCGGTTTAAGTGACAATTTCTCATGCAGTATAGATCAGAACCCAGTATCAAAGTTCTTTATTCACAACCATGCATCTATTGGTAACTGCAGCAATAACTAGCTGCAGTGCGAAGTAGAACTAGTTAGCATTGCCCTGTGTGAGGAAGGTGACAGATGGTTGCCAAAATGCCCTTGTATGTCTGTTCAATCAGTACATCATGGAATTCATGATAACTACAGGACTTCATGCAGAAAACTGGACTGAACCTGTTCTCCAACCATATTCATTACATTATATATGCTATGTCTCTCATCATGGACTTATGCTTATCAATTCTTGTTAACATTGGAGCTACTAGCACAGCAGTGTTCCTTACCCAGGTATTCTCCCTCACTCTCCATGTCTCCCTCGTACCCAGAGTTGTCCATGGACAGTTCCATGATGGGCGTCACCATGGTGCTGCGGTCTGCCTCTTGGTCAGGGCAGGGTCTGATAGAAGGAACAAAAATGTCAGTTTCATATTACCAGTGCAACTGTAAACAGTAGAGTAGAATATGAGCTCAATTCAGGCATCGCAGAAGGTTGCCAAAAGTTGACTAAATATATATATGAAAACCTGGTCCAAGCATTCATTCTTTTTCTGTGTTTAAAACAAAAGAACTTTTTCGAAGATGGGTCAGTCTTTGCTAACCCCAAAATGTTCATGCTTTAGATAATCTGTGCAAACTTAACTCAGTTTCTTCTTGCTTGTTGATGATGTAAATCTACCCACCTTGCACTCTTGACTGGTCTTGGAGAGGATCCCAGGATGTCTATGTTCAACTTCTGGTTTGCAAAGTCAGCCGTGATTGGCTCTGCTGCAACATTGCTGTCCAATCCCAGCCTTGCTATCAGCTCGTTGTTGCTGAGGAGCTCGATCTCGCTGACCTTGCAGAAGCGCTCGTCGCCGTAGTGCTGCCTGACCGCGGTCAGGGGGTTATTGTGGTGATCCCGTGGCGGGGGTTGGCACAAACTGAAAGAGGGGTGATCAACGTTAGCATGTTTACACATCAAAAGCTAGACTGAATTTATGGAAATCGGCGAAGTGGATCTACAGAAAAGAACTTTGCAACTCAGGCAGACCGAGGCCTATATCTTTTTTATATGCAAAGTTGTGTCTTATGTTGCAGAGACTGTCTTTCTCATATGTCTGTCTCATTGTTCAACCACTTATATGTTGTGAAAGTATTACATGTAGTATCCGCAGACGATGAAATGCATATTGATGCTTGAATACTAAATTTATGATTGAACAGAGACAAACAACATGGCTACAGTTTGTATTGTAGTCAGAGGCAAAGAAAATCTTGATTGAGTTCAGTACATGTAGAAGGGAAAGATCTATGACACTCACCACTTGTGGTAGACCTGAAGCGTGCAGGTCAGGAGGTCCACGACCTGAAGGCCAGTGAACTGTGTCATGTGACTGGACCATAGTTCAGCATCTAGCAGGCAAAGGAAACCATTTGAGACCTTGATAATGTAACAGGAAATGAGATACATGCACAACTCCCTGCAACCCCTCCTTAGAGAAATTGCTTTCTTCTATTTCAGGCATGAGAATCTGATGTAGTCCTTATATTTAGCCCACTTCCAAAGGTTGTATACCAGGCTTACTGATTATTAAGATCTTGAAGATACAATGTCTTAGGCATTTGCATGTAAGCTAGGTACCTTTGTTGGTAGTCATCTTGGCTAGCAGCAGCGCACTTGCAGCAATGACGGCAGGACTGTAGGTGCCCATGATCTCCGTCTGCAGCAGGGCCAGGTCACAGATGTAGGCTGCCAGACACTTGGTCCTCTGGTCCAGCAACTGCAGCTTGAAGAACAGGTCCAAGTAGTCTGCTGAGGTCAGGGCCTGTGTCAAGAAACAAGGTTGAAGAGAAAAAAAATTGTTTATGACATTTTTAATGTTTTTTTTCCCCAAAGCAACAGTGGTTTCGTTTACCAAATGCTGTTAGATTTGTGAGGAATTTTCTGTAGCTCAAAATTTGAGGCTTTTAAAGGTTCAATGGGGGAATGTAGCAATTATTGGGAACCGGAAGATGCCAATTCAGTCCATGGAAGGCATCACTGTTGAAGCTCGACTCGTCTTTTGGAAGGGACGTAAAATAGGGGTCCTGTATTTGAGGAGGCGCCTCGAGCACATTTAAGGGGAAGGACTAGCAATCCCATCCTGTCAGAATACACCCCCCTACGTATACTGAAACAGCAAGAAAACTTCCTGCCCTACATGTATACATGGACCTAGGCACTACAACTTGTACAAGGGTATAAACATAAGGTTCCGTGTTTCACACTCACCCTGATTTCTCCCCTAAGCGTGGCCGTCAGCTCCCCCATCATCCTGACCACATCCTCGTACTTGTAGGTGTTGTCTGTCAGCCAGACGGCCTCACGGACTGTCAGGATGTCCTTGGCAAGATATCTGGGGAAATAATAGACAGACTTAATTCCAGTCAAGAAGAAACCATGCTTATCCACTGCATTGGAAAAAGAAACAAGGACTATTCATACATAAAACATGACTCAAAGTTCATGTTTGGGAATAGATGCACAAAAGATATTTATGGTGGAAACAAACAGGACACAATGTGAGAGCTAATGTTACAACTTACAAAACAAACAAACAAACAAATATGTAGGCGCACCCGTGCACCCACAGTCAGAAATTAGGTGCCCTGCTTCAATTTTGGATACAAAAAAATATTTTGAGCCCTGAATGTCATATAGTCAATATGTATGAAATGTGCAGAAGATGAAACCAGACAGTTGTCGTACCGTGTTACTAGCACCATGGAAGCGACCCCCACCAACTGCAGCTTGGAGCGCGGAGTCTTGTGTGTCATGAGGTAACGGTCCACGCAGCGCACGGCCGCATGAAGCACCTGTGTCGAGAAGTCCTTCATGGAAGCAACTTCCACCAACCAGTCTACCAAGATAAATCTGTGGGCAGAAACATCAGTGTACAATCATTGACTCTTTTATCATCTGTGGCAATTGTTGTCAATTGATATTTTGGTACACTAGACAAGGGAAGACCACATGCAGATCATATTGGTCTCTGCCAGCACTTTCCACATTTTATCTACATTTTTTTGATTGAAACTACTATTACTACTTTACAGTGTAAATAACAATAACAAAAGTTAAAATATAGATCTGCACTCAACTTAATAGGTGTCTAAACAAAACCATCATTATTCCAACATAGTTAGACTGTATGAACTTGGCACTTTTTACACTGTCAGGGGGGCAGAAACTGAGTTTTATCAGCTGGCATGGGTATGCATATTTTTTTGTTTCCTACTTCTAAATTGTGCCGATGAATAACATCATGCTACAGAACACAGAAACATGCCTGGCTCCTACCTCATGATGTTGTTCATGCCTTTCTGAATCTCGAAGATCCTGTGGCTGTAGGAGGGCTGGGAGGACAGCACGAACTGTCTGACCACCTCAGCCGCCTGCGCAGCGCACACACCGCCGTACAGACCCTTGGCATATCCATTGCACAGTTCCAGCTGTGAAACAGGAAACGAAAACAGAGGACAAAAATTCCTGATGTAATTCATTGAATGGTGGACTTGTAGTTAGGGTTGTTTACTTAGAATTTAATGCAATAGAACTGATATGCCATCAGAAAAAAGCTTAATCATAGAGACTAATGTGGAGGCTACTTGATCTTCATTTCTGTACATGCTGTGAATATTTTTGAAATACACGGTTAGCTTGAAAAGATATGAGATCAGTCCTCACCTGTGCCTGCCAGGAGCCAGAAGCAGTAATCTCTCGTAGCAGTCTAACAGCATGTCTGCTACCTACAGGCTCGATCATCTGTGGGAGAGAGAACCAGACTTCAGAAAGTGTCTTTTCCTATAAGTCAATGTTTGTAAAGTAGCGCACTAAGTAACCCTGACAGCATTAACCTGTCTTGGATGTGAAGTGCAGGGCTTGGCAATCGGATGATTCTGAAGTTTACATATGATTATTGATCAATTTCTGAAGTTGAATCTGTTACGTAACTCTTCTACCAAGTACCAATCTTTGCCATGTTCTCTGGACCCTCTTGGTAATCAATGTTCCAAAGATTGATAAATGAATTTTGATGCCATTTTCAGATGATACATGTGTTCCTTTCTCATATTATACCTTATCAGCACTGTTAAAAAAGTACTGTGTATCATGATGAAAAAATTGGTACTTGAAAAGCATGCTTTGTGCATACTTTCAAGAGTCTGCTTTAACAAAGCACAACTCACCTGGTCCTTGTGCCTGAGCTCCCACATAGTAAAGGTGGCATACTCAGATCCCATGTTGGCTGACTTCTCAAACCATTTGATTGCCTCTGACCGCTCTTCCTCGTCCTAACGCACAAACAGGAGGATCAATCTGTTGATTTCAATCTATTCAGCTGGCAACATACTTGTAATCACAAACAGAAATATACACCATGTATTCAAGAAAACTGCTGAGACTGTACTCTAGGGGTTTCTATGTTTTCTATTTTCTTCTACAATGAAGGTTTGTTCTCTTATTAAGCATGAGCAGAGAAGACCAACTAACAACTGTATAATTGTAAAATGGACAACTTACATCAAAGAGTCCTTGTGCTTTGGCTATGCAGAATGGCAAGGCTGGACTGGTATTCTGAAGAAAAAAGAAACAAAGTTAATACAATAAATGTCAATAAAACAACGTTCACATGTTATTCATAGTAATAATTTGGATATTTGTTATCATGTTACTTTACATGTTACTTGTGTGGCGACTAAAAATAGTAAAATACAGGTGGTTTGAAATCCAAAAGATCTTTTCATCATCCAAACAGCATCAGTGTTCCACTGGTCGTTGCCATCAGAACCACATACCTCTGAGCTAGCTGCCTGGTCCTTGATAGTCTTGAAAGCGAGTGACTTGCAGCAGGTGCCGGTCGTGGTCCATGGAGGCCGGATGAAGAGCCAGGTGAAGGGTGGGGTGCCTGCCGCTCGGACCAGCTCCTCTGACTTCATGAAGAACTCGGCTGCACGGACACCGTTCCTGCTCGCCTGCTCACCCTCGATTTCGGGAACTGAAAGAAAGGAAAATTTATTGTTTTACTAAAGTGTGTAAGGTAGAAAGTGTTCAAAAATCTGGCAAGTACATGAATTGCAGAGGAACACTTGCTTGTCAAGTATGAATTATTTCTTATATTATTTTGTCTCCCTCTCATAAAAAAATCATTAATAGGGTACAAATATCATGCTTACACCAGTATCTGTTTTAAGTTTTGCTACTTTTTTGCAAGACAGTAAATTTTACAAACGAAATCTTGCAAACGAAAAAGCAGTCTATAAGTATACATTATATACAGACGTATAGATTACTCACATCCTTCATTGTACAGATAGGCCACTCCCAACTTGATAAGTAGCTCCAGGTTTCCGTATTCTGCAATTCTGAAGTAGGGAGAAAATGTATGTCATTCTTGTCCACGGACAGCAGATGACTACAATTGCCATTGGTTATAACATTCAACAAAGTTTTTAACACTTATAAAAATGCCCCAAAAATATCAACGCACAGAAATAGAGTATAACAGAAATGGGATGAAATACTCGGTCCTTTCATGTTTTAAAAGGTCAGCAATCTTCCCTTAATCCTTTCTAAAATGAAGTCTGCTATATATAATAATACCAAGGAGCTTTATCTTAGTACCTTCCTCTACACATTTCCTTCACATACTCACTTTTTCAGCTGTTCCACATTGGCTGGACTGGGCCAGATGCCCCCAAAGTTAGTGTTCACCCATAGCGTAGGGTTGTTGTCTACTAGCTGCTTGAAGCTTGAGTGGACCTGCCATTGAAAATCACAGCACATGTGTAAGTTACAATGTAATTTCAACAAGGAGGCTGAATTTATGAATTGAAATTCCTTGCTGTCACGTTTTTTTCACCATACCAAAAGGATCTTTGTTTGACTTTGCTAACTGAGTTCTGTGTATGTTGGGTACTGTACACAATGCTATGTTATGCACAGTTACAGTGGTGTTGAAACTCTTTTGATAGTGCTTGTATACAAATTCTTTTCATAAACAGGTTGAACAAACTTGAACCTTGGTACCAGAGGTCACCAAATTTGACCTAGACTGAGTACTCAAGGCACACTCAGTTGTCAAACAAACAAAATCTTTGCACCTCTTAAACCCCTCTTGACATTTGGTCCAAACTTCTTATTTGGAAAGCTATCAGATGTATACTGTATAGTCATTCCCTACAACTTTACTTGGCGCACATTGAAAAGTCGTTAGCAGTGATTTGAATAACATTAGACCTTGTGTGCCGACTGCACGCCGGATATTTTGTTTGAGGTCAGGTTACTGACAATTACACAATGACCGTATCTCACCAACTCCTTCTAGCTATAACACCAGCCATCTAAGCGCCAAAAACACAGAAACTTGATGCTCAGTGTATTTGCTTTGTAGTCCATGCCTTGGATACAGTAGTTGATTCCTCTGGCCATACTAGACTTGCTCTTTTCTTGACTAACACTATCTGAAACTTGCTTTCTCTACTAGTATTCAACATACAGATGGAAACATGTCACATATAAAGCGAGTAGTTTTTTGTAAGGCATCTCTAACTGCATATCCAGGTGTATGTGAAGTGGATGTTTACATCTCTCTTTCAAAACAAGTCTTACCAGTCTCATATTGGCAAGGTCCTTTGCTGGGAGGTACCTAAGCATGAGGAGTTGCAGTTCTTCCGGGAGTGCCCAGATGTCGGGGGCTTTCCTCACGCTGGGCTTGCATTGCTTGTACACAGATTTGCAGCGACGGCATGTTCTCCTTCTAGTCATCTGGTTTTCTACTGCAAAAGGATAAACAATGATGGCCATTACTAAAATTATCACACCCATTGCTCTGGTTCGCACGAGCCTATGTTGTGATGGCCCCCACAGCTTGTTCTGGGCCAGGCTGGACATGGGATGGGGTCACCTGAGGATAAATCTGATGATGATTCTAGAAATATTTCAACTAAGACCAAGGAGGTTGAATAAGGGCTAAGAGGCTATGGATTTACTGTCTGCCTGGTCCTAAAAGTCAGTCAATATAAGATTAAGTATTTTTGAGAATACTTCCAAAAAGATGGGAAAATACAAAACAAGAGATTGTCCCTTATAAACTGTAATATAGAAAACATCACACCACAATTAAAAAAAAAAACTTGTTTGAAGGATTTCAACTAGGGCTGGATACCTTTTGGCTTGATCAGGTTCGAGTCCAGGTCCGAGTCCAGAGGTTTAGGTTCAGGTCCGGACCTGAACCTGATCCTCTATAGTAGTTGTCGATATCTTACTTTGTAATCTTATATTATCATATAGTATCATATTCTTATATTAAATAAAGTTTATTAACCCAATTTTCAGATTAGTGTACTTTATACTGAGTAAATGTACCTGTTATTTGAATTTCTTGAGAAAAAAATTATTTGATTTTCTCTAATAACAATTGGACAGAATCGACTTATATTGTCTGTCCATTTTCTTAGAAAACATTTGCAGAAAAATGAGACATTACATTGAACAAAAGTATCAGTGTCGATGGCCACCTGTACAAACACTGATACCAGTGGAAACAAAAGTCATAGTATATGAAAATAATTCCTGAACAGCCAAAATTTGGTGTGTAAGGCTCCAATCTGAAAGATAGTGTTGAAAACAAAGATTTCGATCCTATGGCAATAGTCTTTACCTCGTCCTGAACTCCTAAAACGATGTGCAGACGACATAACGTCGATTTCAGTAATTTGCATTTCAAAACAAACGATAAGTTTGAAACAAAACAATTTCCAAAACGGCTCGAAAAATAAAACGAATGTTCATAAACGATTGGAAGACGTTATAATCTCAATCACAAATTTATCTTTCGTTCGCGGGATAAAAGTAACGGTTGGAAAATAATCAGGAAACCAAACACTGCGGCATTCGCCGGCGGCGCGCGTCGGTTGGGCTGCGGTTTACCGGCCAGCGTAACGGTCGTCCGTCCGGGGACGCTTGACGCCATTCAAGGACACGCAGCTACTTAGTCCGGACAGTTTTCTGTGACCTTATAGCTTTTACACAACAACGTGAGCATCCGTTAAGTGAGGACATATACGTGACCTCAACGCCTACTTGATTGTACAGAAAATAACAGTCATTTTGAGGCGGGCGTGCGCATAATTATCCTCGGCTAAGGTTTTCTTGGCACTGCCTCGCAAGACACGTTACTCTGTTTACAGTGCAACAAAGTAACAAGTTGCCTGAATTTATCACCAAACACAACGCGATCAACTGTACGCACACACACACAGTGTCTTCTGGAGCTATAAGAATGTTCTAGGTGATTTTGCCGGTCGTTGGTCAGAAAACTTGTCCCAGATTACGACCCAAAATTACATACGACTGGCGCGCGCGGCAAGACCTACCCGCCCTGCCCAGGCCAGGGTCAAACAATCTACACACACACCACATATCACAAAAATACTAATGGATCTTAGATATATATTTTACTTAGTAGGCTTCGAAAATATCCATTTAGTCGTACTGAAACCAATTAGCCGTTACTACTGAAAAGTGGAAACTGCTACATGCATCGGAATTTCGCCCTCCCACAGCGCCCCAAGCATGTTGCCGTTTAAAGTTCCCTCCAAAATCTCACGATTGTGCTTTATTTAGCTCTCCCGGTGCAGAATTGTGACAAAGATGATAAGAAAAGTGATAACCTACCTTTCATGACTATTCCCTGAGAGTTTGAGGCTGTAGATATGCAAGAATTACTACTAAATGTGCGCGATGTCTGCTACTTGCTACTGTTCGTCTCGAAATGACCGCTCAAACTGAAATCAGCTGGCCGCGTCGTCACGTGACAAACAAGCGTCCGTTCTCTTCTCTGATTGGCCAAAAATGAAACGGCAAATGGCGGGAAACTCAAATGAGGATTATGGCAAACGGAAAGGGGTGTGGCCACTTTGTCGTCTGCTACAAACCGTTGACTGGCTAATTCTCAAGGGTACTCAAGCAAGGAGAGCTGATTGTTATCGCTGATAAGGGGTCTTAGGGACTTACGATTTTCTTTTTGACATAGAATATTGAGTTCAACTTGCTAAGTTTCACCATGAGGCACAGAAAAGGATCAAAAGTATCACGACAAAAAGTCAAGTTATAAACGTGTTTAATGAAGAATGGTTACGTTACTTATAAACATCTCCATTGTAGCAAAGGTCCTTGATTGGACACTAACGTTAACTGTATAATCCCAAATAGCCCTTGGTATTCTTGAATGTGGCTGCATGCTTTTCATGGAACCAGTGTGGTTAGTTATACTAAACGACAGCGTAGCAGTGAATAATCTCGCGGCTATTAGAAGTGAAATCATTTACTTGTCTTTTTCTGTAGCCATCGACCGTCGTATATACACAGTCATTAGAGTCAGTGTGTGCTGTATTCCAAGTTTCGTTTGACTTGTGCGTGTTCATTGCACTTTTGTTTTGGTAAATGGAAAAAAAAGCACTATATAACACATCACATTTATCGTGAACATATATCATGATCTTCCGAACAGTTAGCCTTGTTACAATGTAGATTTTCTACCATCGAGGATTCGCATGTTTCGCTACGGAGCAGAGCCGTTGCCTACCCGTCCAGTTCATTAGCGCACACCGATTTTATGGGGTTGGTATACCAAGGAGGTTAAAAATCAAGTATTCCTCCACACATAGGCAGGAGGGTGAGACGTCGGATTACTGCACCCTGATGACGTACATCCTCTGCATGAGTTCGGGAGATGGGGAGGCCATGCTGGTGATGAGGATGAACCTGAAGCCGTCCACCATGCCGTGACGGAACGCGGAGGACTGATCCGTGTACTCATCGGGGTCCGTGTCCTTCACCAGAGACGTGTATCTGCACGAGTAAAAGTCATGATAGCAAATAAAAGAATGATAAATCTGTATAATACAAACTCTGCTGTCTGGGGCTGTACCGGCTAGGAGGCCGGTTGGATGTTGGGCAGGCTGCTATAAGCGAGATTCAATCAGGCTAATGACTGACAACGGGTCACTAAAAAATTGAATTCTCAAATTCCTAATACAGTACATGGTGCAATGTTGAAAAGACCCAAAGTTCGATAGAAAAATGTCATTTTTGACTGTTATTTGCATTTTTGACAAGTCTAATTCAAGCAAAATGTCAGCGCATGCATTTTTTTATTCATTTTCCCCTATCTATAACTGTTTACTTACATAACATTACATGTAAACAGATGAATAAACAAACTTTAGTAACCTCCACTCCCTAATGAGCGCCCCTCCCCGTCTTTCCGACGTCATCGTCATAATTACACGCGTTTATTTTGGAATTACATGTCAATTAGTCTCCATTTTATGCCGATGATGTTAGTTGTAAAAGGTGAAGGTTAACTGGCCACTTACTTCTGATCTACAAGGATGTCCTTGGTCATCACGGACTCCAGAAGGCCCTTCTGCACGACATCAAACTTGTCGGCGGCGGCGTGAAACATGTGCGTGTCCATCATGTCCAGCACTACCGGCTTCCCGAACCTATAATAGAACAGAAGAATATTTTCCTTTTTATAATTAAACGTCTTTAACAGCGCTAAGGTCAGAATATACGTCATCGTTTAATTGCTTACCGCCATTTGCAAATTTTTCACTTGTTGGTTCGGGTGCCACCAATTGCAAGGCCAACCAACCAGCAACCGACGTCACTATAGCTATCAAGGACTGCAAGGGTCTAGCTATAGGCTTGGTGACAATAATGAGAAACTACGGAGAATAAATCAATCAGAATCAATCGATGTTGCTCAGTTAAGATATTGCAAAAAATGCGGTGTATTTTATGGGCTGTAGGAGGCATGTCATCCCATGTGGTCTAGTGGTTAGGATTTGTGGCTTTCACCCACAAGGCCCGGGTTCGATTCCCGGCATGGGAAACAGTATTTTTTTCGCCCTTTTCAGCGATTCTAAATGCACGAGAATGAGTGTGAGTGGCCTCTTCCGCAGACATTCGGAACGGTGGTGTTTGTTTTTGGAGATAGCGCTGATTCGTGATTATCAATATGGCTCACGGGGTAGAGGTTCTCTATGCCGAGAAGGCAGTTGCCCAGGAGAAGTAGTTATACCACCAGCGCGCTGTGTTAGAAAGTACTTTTACAAACCTATCTATGTACTCACCTGATCGCCCCGATAATCGCCATGCGTATCCTCTCCGGCTCCATGTCCCCGGGGTTTTTGGCATTCAGGTAGTTTGTGTCCTGGTACCGCAGGAAGGTGGACACTCGGTCCGACTCGTCAATAACAAGAGGCCATCTGTCGTGGAACACATCATCTTCAAGAATTAGTTTTTTTTAGTGATGCCTCGTCATATATTTTTAAAGTGGAAAATTGATATTGCTTGAATGCTCTTAATTACGTTCATTGCGTCGTACAGTCAAACCTGCCCAAGCGACCACCTCTTCTCATCATGACTTACCACAGAAATGTCTATCTTACGTAACTTTTACGTAAATTAAACATACATAACGTTAACATTACAAGTACTGTAGATATTTCGTACTTTCCCGACTCTTTGATCTTGTCGCCTGTATCATTCATCAGCACGTCGATCAGCTGCTTGAGGACTATCTTCACTTCCGGTATCTCCTTAGGTTCTTCGGGTTTTTCTGTGATCGAGGAAATGGTGGCATAATGACAATCATGATCTCCAAGATACATAGATTCGTAGTTACAGGTATGATGTTATGAATTTCCATACATGATCAATAGAGCTCATCTATGCGTATGACAAAATTGTCTCCGATCCTGCTCGACTTCATGTTAGTCCGTTGCGTTGTGTTGTTTTCTTTACGTCTTTATATTCCCCGGTCCTGAGCAAACATATCCTTTCAATAAGCCAACATCCACTACACCGTGACTAAATCAATATCTTGTGCAACGTCTATATCAAAGCCTTTGCATAACTTTGTTTAACTCGGATAAGATGGAATCACATCAGTAAAGAGTTGGCGATCGAAGTCTACGCAGACTCTGAGCCGTAGTACACCTGTGTTTATCTACTATAAATTTCTGTACTTGTTAAACTTGTAGTCTTTTGAGGCCTTCTGATAAAAAAATTGTTTTCAGTCTAATATCAAAGAAGATGTAGAAAGACAAATCGTCACCGTTCTGCAATTCCCGTTTTCGCGAAACATCAGGCAAAGCCTAGGTCCCGTGAGATTGAAAAACGTTACGTGTGATTTTCTAACATCTGCTTAGAGATTAGGTTGAATCTGGGTTAGTCTATTAAGAAGAGGGCTCAGTTGTTTGTTTGGGTGTCTTTGCTTATTTTAGTAAGTTACACTAATTATAGACGTATTGTATGATGCACAAGCACAGCGACATGGGGCTGCCGGTATAGCATAGCTACTTTTGTTCTCCATGCATTAGCCAAGGTTATGAAACATGACTTCCGGCATAGTCATGTTTCATAATTATTCAATTTCTGCACGAAACGTCCTACCGCGTACCGGGCCTCTGCGTTTCGTCCCCGAAATCGGTGTCATATCAAACAAAATCGACAGAATTTTACAACTTAAAGGGCAACAGGGTGAATTTTAAGATCAATCTGCACCACGAGCACCTTGTCCTAAGCAGACAGCTCCGCCCCCTCCTAACTTTTACCCTACTTACCTTTAGCAGTGGCTGCAGGGGCCGCTGTGGCTTTGGCAGGAGCACCTGCTGCTGGCTTTTTCGCTCCAGAGCTAGCTCCTGTCGCCCCCTTGGGCTTTGGTTTGGCTCCTGCCTTGACTACAGGCTTTTTCGGCGGCATAACGTTGACGAAAACAAGTATACAGGTGCTGAGAAAGTAAAGACAAGCAACTAAGTCTGCCAGGACCTTATGAACGGTTCACAGGTAATCCGACCTCTTGTTGCCTAGCGACACAAAAGGAGGTCATGCGGCGATCTAGAGGTCGATTTCCCAAGAGTTTTGGCGCTGTTAAGTCTTGAAAAGTCAACAATCATCACAATGAACAGTAACTCATGCTTAGATGAATGACAGAGTAACATACACTCGGTCTTTTGTTTCAACAGGAGTAACATAAACAGGTGGTTGGAACGATAGCCTGGGTTGCGAATTACTTACCTATTGTTTTCAAGTCAATAGTTTGTGTAAGGAAGTAAGAATGATTCCAGTTCAGGTCGGACAAACAGTACAGTCTTACAAAAAGCTCTATCATGTTGAACAGAGAACTGCATGGGAAATGTACAATTTTCAAAACTACTCAGCGGATATTGTGAACAATGTCGACATTTCACTCTTTCCTGCCGCAAGAAGATCCAAACAAAGTCGGACTTGTCAGAAATTTTTATTATCAAACGAGTTACCATCATTCTTTAAATGGTTAATGCGCAAACTTTGATTTCCGTTCAACAAAAGAAGAATATTGTCTAAGTAAGGAGGCTAATTTGTTACCCAGATTGTGTTTATCGACTTTGTTGTGGATGTCAGAGGTCAAGCCATGACGTCACCTGAAAAGTCGTCATCATCACACAGTCCAACAAGATGGCGGTGAACAGAGCGCACCATCAGAACGGCGGAGTTTTAGTGTTTAATGGAGAACGGTACGGCCACATTTTACAGCTGTCTTTTGTGTTTTTCGATTGTTAAGGACGCAAAGATTCTTAAGATGTGGTAGTTTGCTATGGCAACGGGTGTTTTCTGGATAAAATGTGTTGTCAAATGTGAACACTTCCTGTTCGGGGATGCTGAAGATGATGTCGTCATAGCCATTTTGAAGCACATAGTAGATGTTACTATCTACACCAGATTACTTAATGTCTCTTGGCTTGCAAAAAACCATTAACATAATGTGAGGAGATACAACGGAAAAGAAACAGGCGCTCATCAAAATACATGTAACTTCCTTGCAAATCGACGAAGGCGTGTATCAGAATGTTGTGTAACATAAATATTAAAGACTGTTTGAACACCACTCCATAGAGATAGAGAAGCCAGAACTGCTAACATTACTGTGATCCTGTCTGCTAATATTGGTCATGATAATCTCTGAACCTCCTTGGTTTTACCAAAGGCTTGTTACACACTTATGTTGAAGTATGAAGACTAATACATGTATGGAAACTACCATATACAATATCAAATTGATAGTGAAAATCTGCCTACTCATGTTTTGTTTCCAGTATTGTGATGGACTACGATGGTGTAGAGCTGGTGTTTGAGGACCCGGAGCCAGGCCCCCTGTCTGACCACCTCAAAGGTACCAAGAAGGGAAAGGTGTTCCTGACTAACTACAGGGTAAGTCTCTAGCCCCCTTTGCAGACTTTCAGATTGGTGGTATTTATTTTTTTGGGGAACGCTGATTCATGATTCTCTACATGAGCTTAACAGTTCTCTGTGCCGGGGAAGGGAGTTGGCCAGGAGAATGAGTTATACCACCACCAAAGCCAATTTTCATAGAGACTGCCTTAGTTGAGGCATATACTAGTAATATGAGCTCAGGCCAAATGTTTCAGTTATAATGATACACAATGCAGTGTTACACTGCAATCAATAAGTCTTATTTTACTCTTAAAAATTTAAATGTTCTACAGAGTCATTACCTGTATAGCATAGATAAAGATTTTAGATTTGCTGGTTGTGCACAGTTTTCTCTGTTTTACATATAAATAGCTCTTGAATATACTTTAATATCTACAACAATGATAGTAACCCTACTTCATCAATCGTCTGTTGTGGTCCAGGTGATCTTCCACACCAAAGGTCGTGACCTGATGCAGTCCTTCCACATGCCCTTCCACCTGATGAAGGGAGTGGAGATCAAACAGCCCATGTTCGGAGCCAACGCCATCAAGGGGAAAGTCAGCGCTGAACCTGGAGGTACATTTTCTTCTTTATGTCTTTCATTGTCTTCTGTTAGCCTTAATTTCTTTTTTGTCAGGGTCAGGGTACGTTGATTTGATTGGAGACAGCAGATGCAAAATTCAATCCCTCAATCTGTACTTAAAGAAAATGGCTTGATCTTTGTCTTCACCACCTTTACACATCATTCATATTTGTGGTATAAAACCTGCGGTTCAACAAGATCTCACTAGTGTCACTGACAAATGCGTGCAAAATCATATCCAGTTGCGTGAGTAACGGCTATTGGCATAACAACAATATGAAAATAAAAATATTAGCCAAAAAGAAAATAGAAACCTCCAATTTTAGACAAGAATACTGCTCACAAAATAAAGAAGCAGACACTGATGGTGACCTTATTTTTCTCCTCAGGTGGCTGGGAAGGAAAGGTAGTTTTCAAGATGACATTTAACCACGGAGGAGCCATCGAGTTTGGTCAGGCCCTGCTGAAACTGGGCAGTGAAGGTGAGTGTCCTGATGGTTCAGGTTCAATGTTCTTAGATTCTTTACAGTTGAGGGGGCTTTTGCAGTTACTTTTGTTTATACATTGAAAGCTAATTGTTTACTGTATATGTGCTACTGTGTAGTTTTGGAAACTGTTTGAAATTCCAAAACGCTAACAAACCATTTACAATTCATTCAAATCTGAAAACACGGTAGATAGCATAATCCAACCACTTCATTAACTCTTCACGAGTTCTCTTTTTGCAAGAGCTTTTATGTTTCACTGTCTTAGTTCTTTTCCTTGTTTTTTTCCCTAAAAATCCATGTATACTAATGCAAAGCTAACTAGAATAGAAAGCAACATTATGGCTGCCCAATTTTTTCAAAATCTTTCCAAAGCAAGGACAATACTTAACAGAAGTTTTGTTATGGGGCACTGAATCAGATTCAGATTCTTAAACACAGTTAAGTAGTACAGAAATGTTGCTCATTTGCTGCCAAGTATTTGTTTTTTAATTTTGCTTTTTGTTTTTTTCAGCTTCTCGCAATGGTAACAGAGCACCCCCCATGCCCATGGGCAATGTGTACATGCCCCCTCCTAACGGAGCGTATGCCCCTGGTCCCCCTCCTCCAGGAGTGTTTGACCCTGCCTACGCGCCCCCGGCGTATCCCACCGCACCACCGATGGCGAACGGAGCGTACGGAGCCCCACCTCCGCCATACCCTGGGGTTTATGCGTCGGCGCCTCCGCCTGGAATGAACCCCACTGGTAAGAGCATTGTGACACAAATGTGTGATACAACTTGAATTTGCACTGGAGTGTATGTAGTAGTACAACAATACAATAAGATTGTAAAAGTTAAATTGGAAAGTATAATTATACTATAAAAGATTCTGAAACCATCGTTCAACATAGTGCCATTCTATTCTATGTCAGTGCAGGTTTGAGGTTTTTTGCCGGGGCGCCGCAGGCGCCCGGCTTTGTCCCCGGTTTAATGGTTCGTCCTTGGATGGGTCTGCTATGGTCGCAAAATGTACCGTGCGTTTTTACGACAATTCTCAGCCCTTCTCAGCCCTTCAAATAAACGCAATGTACCGTGCGTTTTTACGACAATTCTCAGCCCTTCTTAGCCCTTCAAATAAACGTTGTAAGAATACTGTTTATCCATGACCTCTACTCGTACAGAAAACATTGCAGCGCTCATTAGCAAAGTCTAGGAAAGGAAAATGTTTCTTGATTTGCAGTAAAACACTGGTCATGTAACATTTGAGGAGTTGTCGTTAAATCGCACGGTTCATTTTGCGATAGCGTTGACGGGTCCGGGTATTTAGCGGAATAACCCGGAATAACCCGGAATAACCCGGAATAACCTTAATAAAGGATGAAAGCTACCGAAATACAGTGTGCTTTGATAAGTTAAGATCGCAGAATGCAATATTTTGGCATAAAATAATGTATATATGGCCATGGGAACAAGAAATATTACGGTTATTCCGGGTTATTCCGGGTCATTTCGGGTTATTCCGGTAAATACCCTCACGGGCGTTGACGGTGCGGAGGAGGTGAGATTTTTATCGTACAGAAATTGGTACAGTTTGTAAAGTTATCTTTCTGGAATTCGGATGTATTAAAATATAACATTACATTCTAAGGCGTAGTGTCATGTGAGTAAAATGAGCACGACATTTGACGAAAGATTTTGTGGAGGGTATACAGTCAAGTTTATTGTGCAACGATTGGAACAGTTTACGTGCGGGTGGGAGGGGGGCGTGCGTCTATATATGCAGCTGCAGGAGGTCCTGCAGGACATTTTCGATCGTAAGAGTAACGTACAATTTGAAAAGATAGTGATCATGAATTCGGACACATTGAAACATATTTCCAAGGAACGGTATATAGTTTTTTTAGTAAAACCAGTGTGTGGGGATTGACGAGAATTTAGATAGTTTAATGGTGCACTGTGCTTGAGCCGATGCGAGGCATTATGCAGGGCATTTTTGATTGTAAAAATATCGTACAAGTTGAAAAGATGGATCGGATTCTAATACATTAAAACATACATTTCCAAAGAATAGTAGAAAACAACGGATTGTAGCTAACTGTTAAACAATCAGCAAAGCAGTTGGCAAGATGTCACACCTGAACTTTTGTAGATTTTTGCTTTTTGTTGGTACTAGTAAGATGTTATGTGATCAAGACAATATTTTCTTTCTGTTTCAGTGACGCCTTAGACTGTTCTCTGCTATATATACAAGTGACACAGTAATATACAGAAACTTACAGCTAGCAAAAGTCTGTACTCAATAAGATTTTACACAGTACACATTTATACTTCTTCTGCTGAAATCTACGCATTACATTTTGCATCCAACCAAAGAGGTTTGAAAGAGAGTCCTTGATCCAACCAAATTAGACCTTGAGACCTATTAACAGATCATTGATCACTGTGCATTTTGCACATACCAGACTCAATCGTGCCACTGAGCACTGCATTTTGCACACACCAGACCAATTGTGCCACTGAGCACTGTGCATTTTGCACACACCAGACCTATCGTGCCATTGAGCACTGTGCATTTTGCACACACCAGACCTATCGTGCCATTGAGCACTGTGCATTTTGCACACACCAGACCAATCGTGCCATTGAGCACTGTGCATTTTGCACACACCAGACCAATCGTGCCATTGAGCACTGTGCATTTTGCACACACCAGACTCAATTGTGCCACTGAGCACTGTGCATTGTGCAAATAAAGTCAAGCAAAGAACACATATATTGTGAACAATGTGTGAATCTATTTTATCGGGAAAATACCACCAAGGTGACATCATTTTCAGTGGAGATAATAGAGGCAAACAATGCACTGCAAATGCTTTAATGGCAGTTGTTAACCACAGTACTTGCAGACAAGCAATTACCTGGACAAGTACAGACCTTGATGGTGTACTTTTTCAAGGAGATGCACTATACACCTACATAAAACCATCACTAAGATCTGGTGTGGAGTTCCTCTCCGTTGATGATATTCCAGACTATTTGCAACTTTACAACAATACTGTACGTGTATCAATAAAAGAGTCTTACACTGGAGACATATTTGCCACAGAAGCAGTCTATCCTTATTACACCTTAAAGAAAGCCCTAGAAGCAGCATTTGCTGAATCCAACACTTGTCTTTTCATAACAGCACATGGAATAACTGGTTCAACAGTAGCATTGTTGCACGCTGATAACAAGTATTTTGTTTATGACTCACATGCCAGAAGTCCCATAACAGCATTGCCAGATAGCCATGGCACTTCTACTTTAAGCATGCACAGTTCAAACAGCAATCTAGTTTCATTCTTGCAACAACTTAACTGGAACACAACATGCAATTTTGAGGTTGTCCCAGTACAAGCAGAAAATGTTTTCTTATCAGTTGAACCTACTGGTATACACATTATCAATCTGACTAGCAATGTTTCTTCTATGATTGAGTCAGAAAACTGCTTTCAAGTTCAACAACAACACACATACACCTTGGTTAAACCAGAGTTTGTATCTACGAAAGAGAACCTACAACAACCAAACACAGCATTTCCATTTGCACCACATTGTAACCAAAGTACTGGGAAAAACATTGTGCCATGCACCACAAGCAAACATCCAAGTGCTATGCCAGAGAACAGGAATGAAGGCCTCTTGAATCAATTAGTAATGTCACCAAATGCAGCATCAAATTTAAATGATAAAAAAGTGCAAGGTCTTGCAATCCAAAGCGCAATATGCAAGGACAAACAAGAAAAACAAACCTATCAACAGAAGACAGAGAGTCTTGCAGAACAAAGAACATCATACAAAGCAAAGAAAGCAAATGAGACCTGTGAGCAAAAAGCAGCACAGCAAAGAGCATCATATAAAGCAAAACGAGCAAATGAGACCCCTGAGGAAAAAGATGAAAGACTGCAAAACGAAGAACATCA